>NC_064807.1:80183107-80329978 GCF_023721935.1 Panthera uncia | reverse complement strand
CCCCCCCCCCCCCCCCCCCCCCCCCCCCCCCCCCCGGCTGTGGCTTCCACCCACTCATAATTCTGTACCTCGGAGAACCAGCTTCCGGCCGTGCTGGGGACACCTGCCCCTACCCTACCATGGCCCACCCTACCCTCCAGGTCACAGACCAGGCAACAGTTATGCCTCAAAAAATCTGCCCCCTTCCCTCCTCAGTGTACTGGCTCTGTCTCATCACTGAGGCTATTCACTGCAGCATCTTTTTTAAACACAGATTTTTAAATGGTGATCATGCATTTTAATAAAATGCAGTCATCTCTTTAAAATGCTGATCATGTCCTTCTCCTGCTTAAAACGGCCCCATGGCTCCCCAAGACCCTTGGGAACAAGTCCTGAGCTGCCTGGCCTAGTTTTCAAGGCCCCTCCTGGCAATAGCTCCACCCCAACACCTGTAACTATGTTTCACTTGTTCTTATAAACCCCAGGGCCTTTGCGGGTGCTATTGTCCTTCCCTAAAATGTCCTCCCCTATGCCCAGTCTTGCCCTTGGAAACCTGGTCAATGCTGTCTTCCTCCAGAAAACCTGTCCCTCTGCATGCAGCGGCCTAACCATGCTGGGCTGGGGGTGTTGGCATCCTGGTCCACTATGTGCCCTCAGGGTAAGGCTCTAACTCAGCTTGGGTGTCCGGGATCCAGCATGTGGGCTGCCCACAGTACACACTCACAGACAAAGCCATCGGGGACCTCCTCGCAGGTGGCAGGCGGGAGGCAGGGCTGGCCAGGACACCACAGCCGCTGGGCACATGTTGGCCCCGTGAAGTTGACAGGGCAGGTGCAGTGGAAGTCATTCCAGGTGACGAGACACATTCCACCATTGAGACAGGGGTCAGGCTGCAGAAGAATCAGGGCAGGGATCGGCTCAGGCCTGGGGGCTATCACCACCCCTCCATAACCACTACAGACACATTAACTCCTCACAGACAATTAGAGAGGATGTCACCATTGTCCCTATTTTACAGATCAAGAAACTGAGGCTCAGAGAGGAGAAGCCACTTGCCTGACTCATCCAGCCAGTAAATAGAGGAGCCAGAGTTCAAACTCCGTCTATTCCAAGGCTGGTGCTTTGTTCATGGACCCAGGGATGTCCCTGTCCCCCAGGTAGCTCCTACAGAAAGGCTCAGCCAGCCCTCTGCCTGGGCCCGGGTGTCTGTCTCAGACCAAGACTGGGGAGGGAGGTATGGGGACCACCAGAGGGCAAGAGCAGCTGGGCCAGAGAGAATAATGTGAATCCAGTCTCTAGCAGTGGTGCTAGAGGTGCTTCACCTCCTGCCATTTTCCTCACCAGTAGAAGGGGATGCTAACCCTGTGATGCACGACAGACCCTGGAGAAAGGGACCCACCCCTTTCCCCAGGGAACTCACACTGCATGTGTCCTCGGAGACGCAGCCCATGGTGAGGTTCCAGGACTGCCTGCTGTCCAGCTCGCCGGGCTGGCTTGAGTTCCCCGGCAGCGGCGGAAAGAATGGGAGGTGGAGGTCATTGAGTCGCAGGTCCTGGAGGCAGCCTCGGAAGGGCCCACCCCAGGGCTGGGCGTCCGCAGGGAGGAGCCTCCCACCCACGTGCACCTCCTGCCCCAAGCCCTGCAGCTGGTCAGGCCCGAAGCTGAGCGTCACCAGGTGGCGGAGCCCATCATCCCAGCGCCCAGGGAGCACCAGAGCGGGCCCGCCCAGCACCTCAGCCTGGATCTGGCCCTTGCTCAGGAATACTGTTAGCCCAGCTACTGAGTCATTGGCAAGTTGGAGCAGCAGGCCAGCAGGTTCCCGAGTACGGAGGAGGAAGGACACGGTGAGGTTGGGGCCTGGCAGCTGGTGGAGCAAGAAGGAGGCAGAGCTCAGGGTGCCCCCCAAGCCAAAGGTGGCAGCAGGAACCTCTGCGGGGAGAGAGGGTATCAGGTGAGAGGCCTGTGAGCGAGGGGAAGGCATACTCTCTGCCCCAGGGTCCCCCGGGCTTATTCCTCACCATCAGCACATGTAGGACCACTGTAGGGCCGGGGGCATTTGCAGTGGAAGTGAGTCCACAGGTCCACGCAGGCCCCTCCATGGGCACAAGGCAGAGGCTGACACTGTTCACGGCGCTCGCAGCCCAGGAGGACATTCTTGCCGAGATCCTCGGGCAGCAGGAGGTGACCGTCCACACGCACGTCCTGGAGGCAGCCCTCGAAGGCTGCGCCACCCAGCTGGGCGGAGCAGAACCTGGCAGGCGTCGGGGCCGCGGAAGCCACGGGAGCTGGGGCCACAGGACTGGAAGCCACACACAGCCGGGCAGGGCAGTCCTCATGCCAGAGCCGCAGCTCCAGGACCCCCGGGCGGAGCGAAATCTCGGCTTGGTGCCAGTGGCCATCATTTAGGGCCAGGTCCAGCGGCCCCAGGGGAAGCACGGTGGCGTTGCCATGGCTCCAGAGTGTGGCCTGAAGCGTGCCCCCCGCCAGTGCCAGCTCCAAGCTGTCCTGAGTGTCAGTGCGAGTGGCCAAGGCACCGGCAGGTAGTGTGGTGCGAAACCTCAGTGCCAGACCCGGGGGACCTCC
Source organism: Panthera uncia (assembly GCF_023721935.1). NCBI lineage: Eukaryota > Metazoa > Chordata > Mammalia > Carnivora > Felidae > Panthera > Panthera uncia. The sequence goes on along the minus strand of NC_064807.1, from coordinate 80,327,416 downwards.
AGCTGGCACCGAGGCCCGCACAGGGCTCCCAGCCACCACAGAGAAGGTGGTGTTCTGGCCACAAAAAGGTCCGTGGGTACCAGGTGGGCAGCGGCAGGCATAGCTATGGAGCCCAGACTTGAAGATGGGGATGCAGGTGGCAGCGGGTGGGCAAGTGTGGCCCTGGCAGCCGGTGAGCTGCACAGAGCAGTCGTGCCCGCCCCAGGTCTCCGGGCACCAGCAGGTATAGCCTGCCACGGTGTTATCACAGGTCCCGCCATGGAGGCAGGGCTCCGACAGGCATTCGTCCACATCTTCCTGACACGTCAGGCCTTCAGGAGAGACCAGGCCAAGGTTCAGCACTCGAGGCAAGAACCACAATCTTGATGCAGAACTTACACACCTTTTGGGACAGGGATCTCAGCACCTGTCAACCAAACCAATTCCCAATTCCCAAAAGATTTCTCATGGTCTCCTGAAGTCCCTGGAGGCTGGTATCTAAGATGCCCCTTCCCTTACCATGTCTGGTGGGCCTCCATGCCCCGTGGATTCAATCCCCTAAGCACTCTCTGCCCACCCCCCGCCTTTCCCCTACTCCACCCGTCTGCCTCATCAGCTCTGAGGGCCACAGTCTAGTGTCCTCTACTTTGCCTGCCTTCAACCACCCCTACCATCCATCTCCTGGCCTGGCCAGATTCCCCTGCTGCTTAAGGTTCACTCACTCACCTTGGCATTCCACATCCCTCGGGGGCTGGGCCCTCCCAGGCCCTCAAGTCTCAACCCTGCTCCCCACACACCTCCAACTGCCTGTTCCTCCAGGCATTTCCTGGACAGCATTTCTCTGGGGGCTTTGCTCATACTGTTCCCTGGAATGCCTCCGCCTCCTCCTCACTGACCCTGCCTTCAAACTCCTATTCACCCTGCAAAGCCCAAATTCAAAGGGTCAGTCCCCTAAGGGGCTTTTTCTCTGATTCCCAAGCTATTGTGTCACTCCCGACTCCTTGCCCACCCCCAGACACAGCTCCCCAGAACCCTGTACTGAAAGTATCTGTTTACTCAGCTGGGATCTCCTCCAGGGACCTGAATATGTCCTTGGTGCCCAGCAAGGGGTCTGGCACAGCTTTTGTGGACAGAGTGCCAGATGGATGAGGGAGCGGGGGTGGGCATATGCATCCAGTCTTCATCCCCCAGTCCCTCTGCCCCCAGGGCCCCATGCTGAAGGGGCCACATCACCCTCCCCTCCAAGAGCTCCCACACGAGGTGCTCTGGTCCCAGTTTGGGTCAAGAGACCACAGCCCAACCCCAGCTCAGTCAGAGCCTCCATAAAACAACCAAGGCTGGCCCTTGACCTGACCCATATCCCCGCTGGAGGGGCCCAGGCCCAGAAAAGCCACCAGGATTTGAATCCTGGTCCCAGTCGGCCCACAGACACCACAGCCTCCTGGGGACAGCCGGCCACACCTCACCCTGTCCAAGGCCCTGCATACCTGCCAGGAGCCACAGGCCCCCCAGGAAGGTCCACAGAGCCCGCGGCCCCATTGCATTTTCCCATGGATGGCCGAGACTGGTGGGTGGGTGCTGAGCCCAGGGAGCAGAGCTCCCCGCCTGGCCAGCCGCCTCCTTCAGAACCGCCTCAGGAATGCCAGGCACTGGCCTCCCCCAGGCCAGCACGACCCAAAGGGAGGATGGGGGTGGACAGTGGCAAGCAGCACAGCCCTACAGCGGGGTTCCCCCGCCCCGTCCCTGACCTCAGACCTGACCTCCCTGTCACCCGTCCGCTGAGCTCAGCTTGGGGAGGAGCTGGGCTTTGGCTGACACTGGTGAACCTCGGGAAATGACACCCCCTCTCTCAAGCATCCATTACTTCATGTGTAAGAACCCTACCTCACGGGGGTGGGGTGACAAGGAGGGAACGAAATGCACAGAAACACTCTTCAGAGGCAGCGTGTGCTGTGGCGGGGGGGGGGGGGGCCCAGTGTGTGCCAGGGACCTGCAAGGCCACTGCTCCCGGGCAGGACTTGGGAATCTTGGCCCGCGGGGCACAGAAGACGGGCTTTGAGCGCACCCGGGGGTGGTGGCCACCCCGGGGGTAGGGGACACCGAGCCCAGCATCTCTGGGCAGCTGAGGTGGGAGGGATGGTAATCACCACCTCGTTCCCCTGGGCAGGGGAGCCAGTGCCCAGGAAACCTGCCAGGGAGAGGAGGCAGTGTGCCCAGGCAGGAATGTGGGCCGGTGTGGGGGAAGTGTCACAGGCATTCCAGAGGGGGCAGGGACACTCAGAGAGTGTGTGAGTTCTTCGGGTTCACCAGTATCTGCGCAAGGGTAACTGTGTGTCTACGCATCTGTGGTACCCGAGGCAGGGAGAGGCTTTCTGCAGCCCAACTCCTGCCCCATAGGCAGCAGCTCCCCAGAGGTCAAGTGGTGATGCCCCCCTTTACCTCTTCTGTCCTGGCCAAACTGCCATCCTCTCCCTGCAGGCCTGTCGGCTTCTGCCCAGCCCTTGGATGCCAGGTGTCTAGAGTTCTCTCTGCGCATGACTGCACACATTCTCCCGGACAGCCTTGGCCACCCGTGGCCCCAGCTGCCACAATTGTACTCCTGACCCTCAGTCTCTGGCTTTTCCCGGGCCCCAGTCCCAGGACTGCCAACCCCCACCCAGGCTCCTCCCTAAGGGTGCTCCACAGACACCCGGACTCAGAACGGACAAGGCTCACCCCACATCACCCAGGGCAGAAGCAGCCAGCATTCCTGACATCTCCCACTCACACCTGGACTAACCCCTAGGGCCGGAAGAGTGTCCCTGCTAAGGGTTCTCAGTCCAATTAGTTTCCTCTGCTTTCACCTCCAAAGCCCGGTCAGTCCCCACTCAGCCCCTCTTAGCTGTCACCTGGACCCCCACACCCGCCTCTTTCCTGATCTCCTCATCCCCATCAATCCAGCCTCCACATATCAGCCAGAGGAACCTTCTCACCCCAGGCCCGCCAACTCTGCCCTGGCTCTGCCCCGAAGCCCAGCCCACCCCCAGGCACCTGTGTAGCCATCCGGACAGTGGCACTGGAAGCCATTGGGCAGGTCCTGGCAGCGGCCTCCACTGAGGCATGGCCGTGAGGCACACTCGTCCACATCCACGTCACATTCGTCCCCTGCAAGAGGGCCAGCCGTGGTTCCCACCTGTGCCCTCAGAACCAGACTAGATTTGGAAGGGCCCATTTCAGAGCTATGGAGACTGAGACCCGGCAAGAAGTGCCGACTCAGGCAGGTGGCACCCTGTGTGGCAGGGCCAGGCCTGCATCCGGACACCGAGGGACCTGCTTCCCTGGAAGGGTGTAGGGGGACTCACCCTCAAAGCCCGGAGGGCAGCGGCATAGGAAACCCTCAGCGTGACGGAAGCTGAAGGTGCCGGGGAAGGCAGCCTGGACGCCTCCGTAGAGGGCTGGGTCTGAGCGCTGCAGGCACTGTCCCCCATGCTGGCAGGGGCCCGACGCACACTCGTCCTCATCCACCTCGCACCGCTGGCCACTGTAGCCTGGAGGCACACGTGCGCGGGCAGCCCGTCACACGGTGTCACCGGGCCGCACCCCACCACTGGTGCCAGGCCAACCCGGGGCCAGGCTGGGACGACAACTCAGAATAGGGGCACCAACGGTGAGGGAGGGATGCAATGAGGAAGGTAGGGACGACCGTGGCAGCCCTCAACAGGGTCCTGTTACCATTATTAGCACTAGTGAGCACTTTGCTCCTGTCGAGGCTCCACGGGCATTACACCTTTCCCTTCCTCGCAACCATGCTAGGAGCAGGTGCTGTGATGAGCCCTATTTGGCAGATTACTGCAAACCTTGAGTTCAGAGAAGCTGCGGTCACCCTCACACCCTCGGAGGGCAGGTGAGCGCAGGCGCACACCGGCCCCACGGCCCGGGGCCGCGCCCGTGCGCCCCAGCACGCGCACGCACCTGGCCAGCAGAGGCAGCGGAAGGTCCCGAGGCCCTCAAGGCAGGACGCGTTGTTTGCGCAGGGAGCCGAAGCGCACTCCAGCACCTCCTGCTCGCAGCGCGCGCCCTCGTAGCCCGTGTCCGCGCAGTCGCACCGGAACCTGGAGCGGGGAGCGAGGCCCGGCCGGCCCGGACTGAGCACTACGGCACCCGGGGCCCACCTGCCTCCACCGTCTTCCCGCCCCGCGCAGCCCCCTCCCACGCCTCCGTCCGCTCACCCGTTGACCAGGTCGTGGCACCGGCCCCCGTGCGCGCACGGCTGGCTCTGGCACTCGTCCAGGTCCAGCTGGCAGCTCGCGCCCCCGTAGCCCGGCGCGCACACGCACCGGTAGGAGCCCACGCCGTCCAGGCACGAGCCCCCGTGCAGGCAGGGCCCCGAGGCACACTCGTCCACCTCCGTCTCGCAGGTCACCCCTGGACAGGGCCGAAGACACAGACAGACGGATGGACTCCCAGAGGGAGGTCGAAAGAGGCCCAGGCAGGCCGCCCTGAAACCAGCTCCAGACAGTTACAAGGAGTGGAAACTTGAGGCTCCAGAGAGAAGCCGTTGGTCCTTTCATCTAGAGCAGGTATTTCTTGAGCCAGCAGTGGCAATGGGGTAGAAACCAGACAGACGTCCCTGTCTCCTGAGCCCACAGCGGTCTAGCCGGGGAGACGGTGATTGGGCCAGTATTACATAGATGAGGACTTTTAATTGTGATAAACTCGGCAATGGGAGCGTGCTGGATCCCAAAAAAGCAAGAGCCAGGGTTTTGGCCTTGGGTATTGGGAGTCAGGGAAGGCTTCTTGGAAGAAGAGCCTTTTGAAAGATGAGTGGCACGCACTACATTGGGATGGGGCTGTGATGGCAGCTGGATTCCAGGGTGGGGAACTGGTCAGGAGTAGCTTAGGGCTGGGGCATGATGCCCTCAGGAAGGGGAGCATGGAGGGGCAGGAGCAAAGGAGAGAGGGGAGGAGGCGAGGCAGGGGTGGAGGTATTGGGGCATTGGGGGCCCCAATCTGGGCTTATCCTAAAAGTTGGAAGCAGCTGAATCACCCGGTGCTGTGGACACTGTAGAAGGCTCACTCTGCTGGCTTTGAAGAGCGTGTAGAGAGGGCCTCCATGGTGGAGGGACGTGCCCCTGCGAGAAATGCTGGAGTGACCAGCCTCTCCTGGCCCCCCCGTACCATCTTGCTTCGAAAACTGCAAGTCCTGGGAACCCCCTCAGTCCGAGCCAAAACTGAGACAGTTGGCCAGGGACTGGGGATGTGTGGAGATAGAGGGAAATGGAGAATTTCGGGGTCTGGGGATGTGCCGCCTGAGTTCATCCAGGAGCCCACATGTCATGATAGACTCCGGAGGCCCTGCCGCCTGCCACCTAAGCAGGGTTGGTTCTGGGGGGCCAGGAGCCCAGCTGGCTCCAGCTGGAAACGTCCCCCCTTCCCAGCTCAGTGAGCACAAAGCATGGCCCCTCCTTCCCGTGACCCCCTCACTCCTCCCACCCCAGTCTTACTCCCACCCTCCCTGTGCCAGGGGGAGCCAGGCCCTGGCCGCCTGGAATCCCAGCCTCCCCCGCCTGGCTTGGAACGGAAGGAGGAGGAGAGAAATGAGTCATGGCAGACTCTGCCCCCACTCACATCCACAACTGAGCCAGAAAGTGTTCCCCCAAAGCGCCCAAGCACCGCACATCTGGCACACGCACACCTGCTTAACACACCTACGTTTCCCACAAATACCTTCAGGGAGCCCAGACACCCCGCAGATGCTGGCAGACACACAGGCCCTTGGCGTGACCTCCCTCCCACACACACAACTGATACTCCAGACACCGAGACCCTCAAGTGGTGAGAAAGACACATGGGACCCGTTTCCAAAGTGCCAAGATCCATCTCCCCTGGAACCCAGTCCCTCCGGCCTGTACCCCTTGCTCCGGGGTGACCTGAAACTGCCTTCTGCCCTCAGAGCACAGTTGTCTGAATTCAGGGCTGACATAGAACCAGCAGTGTCTGTACTGCAGGCTCCCCACTGCGGTATAGACTGCAGCACCAAACTGAACTCCAGAAGGGGCAGTAGACCTGGCCTCTTCCAGACCTGTGCCCAGCTGCCCCCTCCCTCCTGGCTTCTAGGCAGTCACTCCAGGATGCTCCTGCCTTAGAACGTGGATGGGCCTGGGACAGGGCCCTGCTCTGGAGGAGAGAACCAGCGTGTGCTGGTGCCAGTCACTTTTCTCAGCACTTGTCTATGCGTTATCCCCCTGTGGATAGCAGGGATCCCTGGGGGTGCGTCCACAGTTTGAACAGGACCAACAGTGTCTCCCTGCTGGAGCTTTAGGGCCTACCCAGAGGGGAGGAGGGCCCACGTTGCAAGCTGAACCATACCAGGAGTAGAGACTCTAGAACCATGAGATGAGCCAGACGGTGTCTACACTACAGCCTGACACAGGTCTGGAGTGAATAGATGCTAGATATACTGTCTAGGCTTGTCCTTACTAAAACCAAACCGGGCGTACCTGCACTCCGGTCCCACCAGAGGTGCCTGGGGGTGTCTCCACCCCCCAGCGCCAAACTGAACTCTAGAAGGGACTGAAATAACATTTGGGCAGTGTCTGTTAAATGTCAGGCACCATGCGCGCTCACACGTTCGCACTCTCATCCCGAGCTGCCAGGTCAGCCCGAGAAGCATCAGTTCTGTAGCAAGACCCAGAGTGGATGTCTCTACACTAAAGTCGGAGCTGAATTCGTGATTTGACACCCTGAGCCGCTGACGGGATGGACAGGATGGACATTACAGACTTCCTCCCAGGGCGGCTGAGGCTGTTACCTGCATAGCCAAGGGGGCAGTGGCACTCATAGCGATCAGCCAGGTTGCGACAGGTGGCCCCGTGGTGGCAGGGCCGGGATGCACACTCGTCAATGTCCAGCTCACAGCGTGGGCCCTGGAATCCGGGCACGCAGTAGCAGCGGAAGCCATCGGGATCTGGCCCCTGGGGCACACACAGAGCGCCATGGTGGCATGGCTGGCTGGCACAACCCCGGGGCTCTGTGGGCCCACAGGTGTAGCCACCATTCTCCATAGCCTGGCACTCGGCCCCTGGAGCGCACGGGTCTGAGGCACAGACACTTGGGGTCTCCGATGGCACCGTTCCTGCAAAGAGAGAAAGTTGGCTGGGTGGGGGGAGCCAGGACGTTCCCCTCCCCACAACTCAGGTGCACCCCAGAGCCGGAAAGCAGCATGGCTGTCTGTTTTCAGGAGGATAGAGGGAGGGCCAGGGACTCTACAGGCCACGCACATCAGGAGGGTCTCCGTAGCAGAGAAACGGGACCCGGATGCCTGGCTACCCACCCCCACCCGGGCAGGATTAGAGGGCAGACACCCTCTGACTCTGGGAGCTTTGCGCTCCACTGTCTGACCCCCTCCCTGCAGGGGCCCTTTGGGGCAGGCTCTGTCATGCCCATTTTATAAAAGAACAAATTGAGGCTCAAGAGAAAGCAAAGACTCTTGCCTGAGGTCTCACGGCAAGTTAGCAAGTTAGCACTGGGACGACCTTCAAGCCTGTCACATGTTTCAGCCCCCTGGGGGGAGGGGAGTCTGCTCTGGGTCTCCCTTCTGTGGCTCCTCCGTTTCCTGGGGGGGGGGGGGGGTCCTCCCACTGTCCCCTCCGCCTCTCTTGCTAGGGGTCTGGCAGCTCCATCCCCGTGTGAAACCGGAGATGAAGGACTTCAAAGGCAGGGACTGTGAGCCGGGCCCCCTCCCTGTCCCTCCTTCCCACCCTCTTCTTTCCCCTCGGGCCTAGAAACCTCTCAGGGGATCCCTGGCCCTCACTGTATCTCCCCTCAGCAACTGCCTGACCGCTGGCATGGCCAAGGTCACAGGGTACAGGACAGGTATTGAGACCTGCTGACAGACACCTGGCTCAGGCCACTGTGCTGCCTCCACCATGTTAGAGGGTCACCTGCTGATCTAGAAGCCAAGTTACTGAGAGAGCCAGCTCCCCGCCCCCCCGCCCCACCTGCCTGAGAGCCTGTAGTGCTGGATTAAGAGTTTAGTCTTTGACATGATTTCACTCATATGAGGAATTTAAGAAAAAAACAGATGAACATATGGAAAGGGGGTGTGGGGGGAGAGGGAAACAAACCGTAAGAGTCTCTTAATGATAGAGAACAAACTGAGGGGTGGTGGAGGGAGGTGGGTGGGGGAGGGGCTAGATGGGGGATGGGTATTAAGGGTATTAAGGAGGGTACTTGTTGGGATGAGCACTGGGTGTTGTACGTAATTGACAAATCACTGAGTTCTATTTGTGAAACTGATATTGCACTGTAGAATTTACATTAAAAATTTGGAAGAAAAAAAAAGAACTTAGGCTTTAAGTAAAACTGCCCGGGGTTCAGATCCCAGCTCAATTACTAGCTCTAAGACCTTGAGCAAGTCATTTCTCCTACTGAGCCTCTGTCTCCCATCAGAAAAGGGATGTTAATAGGGCATGCCTCATAGAATGTGGGAGGATTCAAAGCCTCAGGTATGCAGTTGCCCGCTTGTGGGAACTCAGTAAGTGATAGGGGGAGAGGAACCACCCATGAGCAGGAGCCCCCCCCCCCCCCCAACCTGGGGCTCTGAGAGGTGCTCCTCCTCTGCCCAGGTTGTCATCCAGACACTAACCAGGCCTGGAACAGCTTCAGGCCCTGTGCCTCCCTTCCCCCACCTTGGTGAAGACCCCCCCCCACCCCCCAGATAAGGCTCAACAGCCTCTCCAGAGTCATCCACATTCCACCAGGCAGGGCCGTCCACTGGCCGACCCCCACCCTTCCCAGCCAGGGCCCAGCAGGATGGGGGACAGGGATATGGAGATGTGGACCATGGCGCCAGGGAGAGAACCTGGCTGTCAGCCCCACCCCCGGGTGCCCAGAGCACCTGGTACAGCTCAACACGGGCTCCCCACTCCCTGACCGGGGCTCTCGTGCCCACCCAGGGCTAAGCACGTTGCAAGGGGCAGGCGGACATAACCCTGTAGGACTCCTGCATCCACAGGCCCCTCCCCAGCTCAAGGCATCAGTCCCCAGCCCCCCTCCCAAGCCAGGTCATGTAGGTGAGGGCAGGGTGTCTGTGTCTCTCTGAGGGGCTTCTGGGAAGCTCATCCTTCTTTTTCCCACGCCAGCCACTGTGGCTGATCAGTTTAGAGCCATGTCCTTTAGGGCTAGGCTGTCTGATGGGGGTGGGAAGATGGTCTGATGGGGGTGGAAAGATGGTCTGAAGGAGGTGGAAAGATGGTCTGAGGGAGGTGGGAAGATGCCTGGATGGGGGTGGGGGTGAATCAAGCTCCTTGAGGGAAGGACACAAGTTTGGGCATCAGACAGGCCTGGCTTATGGGGTTCTAACAGTGCCACCTCATGGGGTGTTGTGAGGAGGTCACTGAGGTGACCTGCGTGAAGCCTGGTGCCTGGTGAGGGCTGTGGCCATTCTGATCAGGGTCCATCAACCCAGCACAGCCCAGGACTGGGAGACAGTAACCATAGTGCCCACTCTGAGGAGCCCTAGCTTCCGGGTCCTGCACCAGCAGGCCCTTCATTTAATGTCAACAAGGCGCTGCTCCTTACCATGTGGCCTAAGGGACCCCCACCCGGATCTGGGGCTTTGCCCCCAGTTCAGAGCCTTCCATTTCAGAGCAGATGGGACCAGGATGGGGAGACAGTGTGTGAGGGAAATGGGGCAGGTGCTGCATCACCGTGGGGCAGGTGGCCCATGACCCCAGGAGACACAGTCCAGCCACAGGGGAGGAAGGAGCTCCTCCAGTGAGAGCCAGGTGGAGAAGGAGGGAGCTGCCTGTCCCAAAAGGCATGCAGTAGCCCCGAAAGCCTGCCTGTGAGAGACAGCCGTCTTTCTTGTGTATTCCCATTAATCTTAATTAATGTTCACCTTAGGAGATAGATGGTGCTGTTATTCCTGTTCTACAGCTAAGGAAAGTGAGGCTTGAGATGAAGTGACTTCACCGTCCCACAGCCCATAGGAGGCTGGAATCCAAACGCAGGTCTTCACCCCAGGGGTTTCCAGACCCTCCGGCCTGTGTTAAGAATACAGATTTCTGACCCCTGCTCCAGACCTGGAGATTCAGAGCTCTGGGGCCTGGGGCCTGGGAATCTGCACTGCAGCATGCTTCCTGGGAATCCTCTGCACGTCGAGGCACGGAACCGCTGACCTTAGGTCCTCTGTGTTGCAGGAGTGAGACCATAAAGCCAGACTGGCCCTGGGCTGAGAGGCAGAGAGGTGAGGGCAGTGGGGCAAAGGGGGGCCGTCCCTGAGCCAGCCTGGGGGGGGCGTGGCCTGTCGCCAGGGCAACGAGGGGCCTGTGCTTATCTTTACAAATCCTTCCTGACCTCTCAGGCTGCCTGGGACGACCTGGCAGGGGAGGGATTAACTGACACATGCCCCTCCCCTTTGACCCGCTGCCCTGTCCCCCGGAAGGCCCAGATCCTGACACCAGGAAGGGAATTCTCTCCCCAGAGAGAACGATCATAATAATATAACAGCAATCATTTACTGAGCCCGTACTATGTGCTCCAGGCTGTGGTGCACGTGTTGCATCTATTATTACATTATTACATTTGATTCAAACCAGGAAAGGTGGGCCTGGGTGAGAAAACCGTCTTTCCACTTGGAGAGGTTATAAACTTGCCCCAAATCATCCCTCAAAAAACTAAGTAGATTGCCATCTCCAGACTTCTGAAAGGTCCACATCTCCCAAAGCCTATGAAATTCCCACTTTGCAAATGCCAAATCACCAGCCATGTATTGTCATTTTAGTGCATTCCAGCCCAGCCTTCCCCAGGCACTGGAAAAAGTCTCTAAAGGCTGGAGCAGGCGTGGAGGTTCCAGGATCCGCCTGGGCAGAGCGAGCTGTCCTTCACTCAGTGCTTAGTAACTCCTACTTTACGTGTACTTATAACAGGCCTAGTGATCACTGCTGACAACTCATGGGAAGTGTTTACTCATGGGTGGATTTTGAGAAGCTTCTTGTCTTGACAAAGCAAGAAAGAGGACATTTCTTTCTCTTCTATTTTCTTTTTTAAAATTTTAATGCTTAAAAAAAAAAGTTTACTTTTGAGAGAGAGAGAGGGCACCGTCACGTTGGGGAGGGGCAGAGAGAGAGGGAGACAGAGGATACAGAGGATCTGAAGCGGGCTCCGTGCTGACGGCAGAGAGCCCGATGCGGGGCTTGAACTCACGAACTGTGAGATCATGCCCTTAAGCCGAAGTCAGACGCTTAACCGACTGAGCCATCCAGGCACTCCAAGAAAGAGGATATTTCTCAGAAGTGGCCCAAGATCTTGTAAGATGTGGGAGCTTCTGACACAGGGGCAAAAACTGTCCATCTAATAATATCACTAGGCCGCGAGGACAGGACTGAATAACAGTACCATATGATACAAATACTGCCTCAGAGCCATCAGGAGAGGGCTAAGTTACTCTAACAAGACGGGAGAGTTTGGAGTACTCTTTTACAAAAAGGTTTACCCCCCAAGGCTAAAAGAGGGCAGGGGGTAAATATTTATAATTTTGGTAACAGTTATGGCAACGATGGCTGTCAGGACTCACCGCCTCCCCGCTGCCTAGCACTGGCTTTGGTCTCAGAGCCATAGGGCCGTGGAGACACTGCCCCTGTGAGGGCCAGACAGACTTGGTGAGGTTCTGCCACCCAAACAGGCCACTGTTAACTGTTAGTGGTCTCCGTCTAAAATGCGCTTAGAAACTGGGACTTCCACGCCAAACCTAAGTTGGGGAACGACTGTGTTTTCTCATCAAATTCTTTTTTTTTTTTTTTAATTTTTTTTTTCAACGTTTTTTATTTATTTTTGGGACAGAGAGAGACAGAGCATGAACGGGGGAGGGGCAGAGAGAGAGGGAGACACAGAATCGGAAACAGGCTCCAAGCTCCGAGCCATCAGCCCAGAGCCTGACGCGGGGCTCGAACTCACAGACGGCGAGATCGTGACCTGGCTGAAGTCGGACGCTTAACCGACTGCGCCACCCAGGCGCCCCTCTCATCAAATTCTTGTGATGGCCCTCAGAGCTACATGGCTTGCCCTCTTTCAGCAGAAGCACGGAGAAGGGGCGTGACTTTGCACAGGCTAGCACTGAAGCCAGCTGTGAAATGCAGGCCCTGCCACACACTAGCTTTGTGACTCTGGGCAAGTTCCTGACCCTCTCTGGGCCTCATTTCCTCCTCTGTAAACTGGGGGTGTGAGAGCCGACCTCACAGGGCAATGGTGAGATTCAAAGTCCATCCTGTGGCACGCCTGGCTGGCTCCGTCGGTAGAGCATGTGACTCTTGATCTCAGGGTTGTGAGTTCGAGCCCCACACTGGGTGTAGAGGTTACTTAAAACCTTACATAATAAGTAAGTAAATAAGTAAATAAGTAAATAAGTAAGTAAATAAATAAATAAATAAATAAATAAATAAAATCTTTAACAAAAACAAAAATAACAAAGCCCATCATGTTAGTTCATTAGCACAGCATCTTCCAGGTGGTGGTCACTGATAATATTTATTCGTTGACCAACGAACCTTTACCTGGAGCAGAGGCTGTCTATCCAGCCAGTCTTGAGCTTGGTTCACATGTGTGTGGCGCCCCGTTCCACCCCTGCCTCTGTCCCACAGTCCGCCCGCCGGCCCCCCCCTGGTTGGAGGAGGGGCCAGACTTGGGGGACTGAACTGCTGTCCCTTTGTCAGCGGGCTCCCAGGGTGTGGGGAGGGATGTGAGAGCCCAGCACGCCCCATTGTACTCCAAGATGCTTGGCCCTCTCCACAGCAACCAGCCAGGCTTTTGTGGCAGCGTGGGCCCAGGGTGGAGGGGCTCAGCTCCGGGCCTGGCAAGCAAGAGCAGCGGAGCCAGGGGCCCAAGGGCTTCCAGAAACCCCCATCCCCTCTAGGATAGAAACTCCTTTTCAGGTGGCACAATCCCCAGCCCCTCTCCTGGCACTCAGGCCTCGGGTGCTGGTATCCAGAAACGCTCATGCCCACGGTGCCCTCACCCCAGCCTTTGGGGATCCCAGAGGAGGCCCCCCGCACAGCAATCACAGTGGGAAAGGCCGCCCCTGGGCACCCCAGCAGGGTTGTGCGGAGGTGAGCAGGTACATCAGTGTCCATTTTTTCTGTAGCACCCATTTACTTTGTGTCGACTCTGCGAACGTACATTTCAGCATGAATGCACACGTCGACACACGCACACTGGTGTGTGCAGGCATGTGCCTGTGGACACCTGTTCATGTGGTGCTGTGTGCCCTTGTGCATGCCACACCAGTGTGCAGGTGTGTGTGTGTGCGTGCATGTGTGATTTGTGTGTTCACGTGTGCATGTGTTTGCAGGTAGTCTGTCATTTTTCTGTGTGCACGTGCATATGCGAGTGCAGACATTGGAGGGCAGGGACGGATAGCAGATCCACAGACCAGGATTTCATGCCCCTCACGTGCAGAGAGCAGAGAGCAGACCCTCACCTCCTCTCATGAGCCCAGATTTGCCTCAGGGGCCCAGCTCGTAAGCCCCCATCCCTGCCAGAGCCTCAGTGCCCTCCACTACAAAATGGGGTCCTCGCCCTCCCCAAGGGCCCTGCAGAGAGGAGGAGATGAAGCCTTCGTGAGGCAGGCCCCGTGAATGGGGAGGAAGCCCCCAGGGGCCTGGGGAGGCTTGACCTCCCATCCTGAGAGTCCGAGGGGTGAGTCCCTCACAGCCTCCCCTCCCACTGCAGTGAGGCCCAGGCCACCCGCCCAGGTTGGCTCCCCCTCCCTCCTCCAGCACTGGAGGCGGGGTCAGGGGACTTCCCAGGCCTGGCCCTGTAGCTATAGTGACCGAGACAAAGCGTCCCCCAGACCCCCCAGGAAGAAGTCCAGGCGTGCACACGTGAATCCATGAATCTGCTCAGACAAAAGCAAAACCGTTTGGCGAATGGGGTCGGACTTCAGGAAGCCCTTTCAGCTTGGTGTGGGAGTGCCAAAGAGGGGACAGCGGTGGGCACACATGCTCCTGAGTGCCTGGCCACCCCCAGGGGCCCCAGAGCACCCCCAGCCTCCCAGTGCAGGCAAGGCTAATACACAAATGGAGGGATGCAGGTAGCTGCCGGGTTTCCCTGATCTCCTCCTCCCCCTTCACTGCAATCCACTGGGCTGGGGTCTGCTACCCCCACCCCACGTCCCCGTGTCCCCATGTCCAGAGCTAAGACACAGTTCAACCCACTTGACAGCTTATGTCCCACAAGTTGTGCTCGGACACAGCACACCTCACCCAGAAAGCCTCAGACAACGGCTCACCGCTCACCCGGGACAGCTCACAACTTTAACACACCCACGGCTCGCACCCCACAGCCCAGCGCACGCTCACAGCAGACCCTGGGGTGAGGCTCACACTACCTGCAACCCCCCACACTCACAGCCCAGGACTTCCCAGCCCCAGCACCCCTCCCAAGCCGCACAGCCCATCCCAGGATCCCTTCACAAAGCCCCCCCACCCACCCCACACAGCAACAAAGTCCCAGGACGCACTCTCTTCCACGCAAGTTCCGGCAGCAGCACACCCCTCTGCACCCACATCTTGGCCTGCGCCCAGCCCTGCAGTCCATCCTGGCACCCACACAGAGAGCCCCGGGGCCTGGCGTGTCTGCTTTGGGAGACAGCCCCCCAGCCCCCCCCCCCCCCAGGCTTGTGCCCCAACTCACCACCCAGGAGGGCCAGGGCAGGACTCAAGAGCAGCAGCTGCAGCAGGAGAGGGGCCTGGGGCCTGGGGGCCAGGGTCCCCGGCCTGGCCAGCGCCATGGCAGCACGCTCAGCTTGCGGCTGTGGGAACAGGCGGCCTGGCTGGCTCCACACCCCCCTCTCCCTCCAACCAGCACTAATGCCGTGGACAGAGGCCCGGCCCCTCCCTCCCTCTCCTCCCGCCTCCTCCCCCACCCCAGGCCCTCCCAGGCTGCTCCACTGGGGACAGATTGGAGAGGAGGGGTCTGACCCACCCCGTCTCCCCAAGCCCCAGGGCTCCAGACAGTCCTTAGGGGCCCCTGCAGTCGGATCTGATCTCCGTGCCCCCCCACCCCCACTTCTCCCACCTCTCAGGTCCCGCTGCCTCAGCTTCTAGGGGAAGGGGGGATTTCTGTTCTCCCCAGATGATGCCAGCTACTCCCAAATCCTAGGTTATCCCACCCTGCTGGACCCCCCTCCCAATCTCCTCTCAGCCTGGGCCTCCCTCCCCAGCCTAGGCCTGAGCATCCAGCAGCCTCTCACACCTCCTCTCTGCTCAGAAGCCCCAGCCCCTCCCACCCAGCCCGTTCCCTCCCAATGCTCCCACCTGAACAAGGCCTCGGCCACCCTGCAGCCAAAGCCCCCTTCCCCTCCCTACACTCAGTCCGCCAGCTCCTGGGGGCTCTTCTATCTCTTAATCCCATCCCTCCCCTTCACTCCCTGGGGCCCCACGCTGCCACACATAGCCCCTCATACCATGGCCCTCAGGATAAGGTCCCTGGCTCCCTCACCAGCCAAACTGAACCTTTTCTGTTTCTCCCCTTTGGCCTAAATCTTTACCTCTGCTGTTTGCAACTCGGGAAACCTCACTGCAATCCAAGGCAGCCCATTCTACTGAATGGCAGCTCTAGCTAAGCAAACTTTCCCTCTCCCCTGCTGGGAAGTCCTTCTTGTTGTCTGACCTTACCATCTCTTGCTGCATTTGATGTTTGCTTGCTGCCGGCTGGAAAAGGGAATGTTGTTTGCATGGAGAGGAGAGGTTCTTTGGGGGACCTGGACCCAGGAATCCAAGCCATCTCTAAGGCACCACAACATCAAAAAGCAGCCCATTCTTTCCTCCCCTGCACTCAGCTCCGGGGGAGGAAGAAACTGTTGCTGAAAGGACTTTCTGAACCTAGCCACTGGCCTCTGCCAGTGCACCCCATTGGGCTCAATTCAACGACCATGGACTCTGGCCACCCAGACCTTGTGCTGGGCTGTGGGATGTGACCTGACACCCAGAGGGCATAGTCTGGAGAGACAGACCTGACTGATTGATTGACTGACTGATTGATTGGGGGAGCTCAGGCTGTGCTAGCAGGTCCACAGAAGAGCAGGGAGAAGAGTGATGGCATCACATGCCACGTGCATGGCCCATGGCCCCGCTGGTCCTCCAACCCTGGCAAAGTGCTCAGAGAGGGAGCCGAGGGCCTGGGTGGTCCCCTCATCCACATCCTACCCCATCCCCACCCTGGAGTCTTGTTCCCTCTGGGGTGGGAGGTGCTCCTTGGTCTCTGGGACCCTCCTCACTCCCAAACCACCTTTATTTAAATTCCCTGCCTCTCACAGATACCAGGAACTCCCCACCAGCACCAAGCCCCTCTCAACTCTGCAGGGAAAAGCACAGGCCCCACAGCTGGATAGATCCCAGTTTACACCCAGCTCTACCAGTGATTAGCAGAGTGACCTCGGCATATGACTTCCTTCCCTGGGACTCAGTTTCCTAATCTGTGAAACAGAAATAAGTTCCCACCCTGTAAAGCTCTTTAATGAGCTGCAGCGGCAGAGCAACGTCTGTTTATTCTGTGTCTCAGAGGTTCCTAAGAGAACCAAGCAGCCGGGGAGGAGGCGGACAGGAGGACAGCAAGGCTCCCACAGCCCCCTGGGGTTCTGGATACACAGACACAAACATCCACGCTTTTACAATGAGCCCTGAGGTCAGGACGCCAGCCCAAACTCCTGTTCCTGCCCCAGCCCGCGTCCTGCAGCCGCTGGGCACCACCTTGTGGCCAGATTTGGAAGTGCCCTGTGAAGTCTGGAGGACGGGTGGATGTGGACGGGGAGGGAGGGATGCAGAAAATGAACAGCCTGGGCCAGGGAGCCCCACGTGAGCGAGAAGGAGGAGGCCAGGAGCCATGGCATGGCAGGCGGGCGGAGGTTAGACAGGGCAAACCGCTCCCTGTCCGGGTCTGGAGAAGAGACAGTGAGAGTAGGCCAGCCCCTCTGCAGAGACGGGCCCTTAGGAGAGTCCGTTTCCCCATCCTCCCAGCCTGGGGGGCAGGTGTGAGGAGGGGGAAAGGGAACCAGCATAACCTCATTTCACCCCCTCAACAGCAGTGCAAGGTGAGCATTGTCCCCATTTTGCAGATGAGAAAACGGAGGCTCCAAGAGGTGAGATTGGCTGCTGGCGTCCCACAGCTAGCTAGTCAGTGCAGGGGTGAGATTTGAACTCGGGGTGGCCTGACACCAGCCCTTTCCACTCCTTGAATCCTTGACTCCAGGCTGAGTAGCTGCACTCCACTCTGCTCAGGAATTATTTGCTGGTTTCTCCCTGGTCGAGGGCACCCACCCCCTCTGGAGCCTAGGGAGATATGCCGGTAAAGCCCCAGCTTCGGCATCCCCCCTGGTTCGTATGAATCCTGGTTCTACCCTGTGGCCTTAGGCAGGGTTTTGTTGGTCTGTTTTACTCTTCTGGACCCCAGTTTTCTCATCTGTAAGTTGGGATAATTGTATCTACCTCAGGGTACAGTGAGGAGGGGGCTGCTGCCACCAGGGACTGGATGGGGGAGGGGATGGTGCCCGGGGCTGCTCCCCACTGAGGCGATCTCCAAGGTGACATCTGCCCTGGATCCCCCCACTTGGGTCCTGCATCTCCCTTCTCCAGGGGCCGTGTCCACTATTCCATCTCCCACTCTCTACACAGATCCCTCCTCTCCTCCCCTCCACCCCACTGGTCCCGAGGACTGCCTTCGCTCTGGCTTCTGGGAGGGGGCCGGTGGAGGCACAGCAGGAGAGAAGAGGGAGGGAGGAGGGGGAGCAGGGCATTTCCTCCTCCTCCTCCTCCACCTCCTCCTCCTCCTCCTCCTCCTCCTCCTCTGCCTCAGCACAAACCAGCTCAGGTAACCCTGCTCCTTTGAGCAAACCTGCTCAAAGGTAACCCTTTGTGGCCACATGGGGCCACCTTCAGCCCTGATCTCTCTGATCTCTCAGAGGCCTTCCCCACTCTCACCTACTCCCCCATCCTTGGAGTCTCCCCGTCTCCCCTGGCTTCCCTTCTGTCTTCCTGGCCTTCTCTTGCTCTCTTTCCTCCCAAAATGTTGGGGTGCATTGGGATCTGTTCCCAGCCCCCTACCCTTCTCACACCTCCCTCCCTGGGTGAGCCTGTTTATACCTGTGAGCTCTCCGCCAGTTGGTCTTAACCATTTCAGTGCCCCCTGGACAGATATCTTGTATCACCCTTTATTCCCTTGAAATGAAATGGCATATGTTTGTATATAGTTCCCCAAGGAGAACCATCCCAATGCCCTAACTGAAATATCAGAACGAGCCATTAGAGGCTAGTGGTGAAATGCACAGATGCTGGTTCAAATCGTGGCTTCTACACTTTCCAGCTGTGTGACCTTGGGTAAGTCACTTCACCTCTCTGTGCCTCAGTTAGCCCTCCAGTAAAAAAAGAAGGGAGGGGGAGGGATCTTTTTTTCTTCTGTGCAGCACTTTGCTGCATAGAATATTATGAGGATTACTAATTATTCATGAAGCACTTAGAACAGTGCCTGGCACACATTAAGAGCTAAGCAAGTTTTGGTTAAACTAATAAGGAAAGTAATTTAAGAGGATGTGTATTGCAAGTTGTAAATACTTTTATCGACCACACTAGAAGACATGGTAAAGTAACGAGACACTTCTGCCTGTACATAGAGCCCCTCCGAATGTGACAGCCACAAGTGTGGACTGTTAAGGAGAATGTCAAGTTGGCAACTCAAATACCATAAGTAGTGTTGACATTAAGTATGTAATTTTCCGAAATGGTGACAACTCAGGGTAAGGTTCTGAGCAGGATAAAGAGCAATCTTCCCTCAATTTACATGGGAGTTGTATTTCTGGCAATTTCAGTGTATGTCAAAATTCAGAATATTCATACAAAAATGCTCTGTATTTATTTGCAAGACTTGGGCTCTTGCTCAGACACAGACAGGTGCTTTTTCCTCTACTTAGGTGTCTGGTAGAACGTTCCGAAGTCAAAGGGCATATGGGACATTCTTCATGGTGTGGACTCTTCTGCACGTCACAGGGTGTCCAGAACCCCGGGCCCCACCCACTAAATGCCGGTGGTGGCCCCCAGTCATAGTGAAAGCAGACAGCACCCCCAAAATCCCCCCAGTAAAGCACCTAGGAGTTCCCCGAGTTCTATAGCAACTGCCAGAAGGACTTTGTCAAATCCTTTGTGTCTCCTGCTTGTTGACTTCTGATTACCTCAGGCCAAGTTCAAATTCCTGAGCCTGATGCCCAAAGTCCTCATAATTCAGCTCCCTGCTTACCTTCCCCCAGATGCAGATCCATACCAGTAACCCCCACCCTCTCCCCTACCCGCTGCTCCTTGCTGCCAACTGAACACACACACACACACACACACACACACACACACACACCAAGTTGGCTTTTTGCTGGCAAGTCTTTGCTCCCAGGGTCTGCTCCCTGGAAATCCCACCACTCCTCCCTCCACCTGGTTCAATGCTGTGCTGAGGCCTTGCTAATCCTTTAAGACCTGGTTCTGGCACCCCCTCCAGGCTGGGTTGGGTTCTGGGTCACCTCCAGGCTTGGTTGGGGCCTCTCCTATGCTCCCACAGAACTCTGGGCTTCCCCGGAAGACCTCAGCACTAACCATAACGTGTTTTAGTTGCCAGTCTAGTCTTAGTTCCGCACCATCCTAAGGCAGAACACATAGCGGGTGAGAGCCATTCAGCCCTCGGCCTTCAGGAACTCACATCTAGTGGAAGGACAGACACGTGGACAATGCCAGGAGACACTCGCTCAGAGCCTGCTGGGAGCCCCAAGGACAGAGAGGCCAGCCGCCAAAGGGCAGTTTCCCAGAGGAGGTGGAACCTTGGGGTGTGGATAGTTTTCCAGGTAGAGAGGAGGCAGAAGGCTTACCTGGCTGAAGACTCAGTGGGGGCAAAGGTCAGGTGTGAGAGAGGGCACCGTGCCACCGTGCCCTCAGGGACTGCAGGCAGGTGAGTGTGGCCTGAGGTCAGGAGCTGAGGGGCTGTGATCAGAGGTGAGGCTGGTGCATCAGCAGAGGACAGTTCATGTAGAGCTTATAAGGTGCCAAGGAGGTTGGGCTTTGTCCTTGGGGGCACTGGGGAGCCATGGGAGGGGTTGAAGCACGGGAATGAGACGATCGGTCTGCAACCTCTGGGAGGAGTGTAGAAGATGCACTATAGGAGGGTGAGAGTAGAAATAATCCAGGGAAAGGTCACAAGTCTAATTAGGACAGGGACGAGGGTGGAGAGAAGGGAGGGCATTTGTGTGGCAGAAACAACAGACCTTCGGGTCTGCTGGGGCTGAGAAAGAGAGGAAGGCCAGAGTGTACTGCAGCATTCTCGCTTGGTGAACCACACAATGATCAGGGTGGAGATGGGAAGAGTCAGGATGGCTTGGGGAGGGTGGTCCCCCAAAACTCAGTCCTCCCCAGCCTACAGGATTGGCTGCAGGCCCCCCTGGAGTCACTAGAGGGAGCTCCAGGATAGGCCAGGCTCCCCTCTCTAGCCAGCTGCCAGTTTCCACCCCTTCCCCAGGGGATAGGACACCACACTGCTCAGATGTGGGCTTTGGAGGGCCCACCAGGGCCTGGCCCAAGTGCAGGTGCTTATAGACTTGGGTCACCCCGTCCTCCAGCCACTGGGTTTGCCGGAGGGGAAGGGCACTTCTTGAACTGAGAGCAGGTGGCGGACAGAGGTTGGGGACTGTGGCAAGCAGCAGTGACAGCCTGTCCTGTCTTACCTTGCGCCTCACCCTCTATTCTCACGGGGTGAAGGGGAGCAACCCACTCGAGTTCACATCACTGTCAGAGGCAATACTAATCACCAATGCCAGCCAGAACTGCTGTCCTCAGCTGGGGATGGAAATGGGCCAGAGCTCCCCAAGTCAGAGCGGCTCTTGAACTAGGACAGTGCAAGTGACCTTGACGAGACCCCCTGACTCTTCCTAAAAGAACCTGGGGTGAAGGGAAGATCCCTTGAGCCACCTCCTGCATCCTCTGGGACCCCCCGGGATGGGGAAAAAAGCATTCCCGGGGGGGGGGGGGGGGGGGGGGGGGGAGCCTCTGTCCATAGGCAAAGGCCTGGAGGCAGGGAAAGGCTGGCAGGTTTAAGGAATGGGGCAGAGGGCAAGTTGGCTGGAGTACAGGCAGCAGGGAAGTGGCCCAGAGGCTGCTGGGAGAATGGGGGCACCATTAGGGAGTCCAGATGCTGCCTGAGAGCAAGGGTGGGGGGGGCTTCAGCAGGCCTCTTGCGAGGTAGTGCCAGGAGAGCTCAATGCCAGAACAGCCTGGCATCTGCAAAGGATCACTCCAGCTGCAGAGAGGGGAGTGGCAGAACAGTTTTTGGAAAAGTGGCCTCTCCACTTGAGTCTAAATGGTACAATCTCTTAAAGTTTTATGAAAACAAAAAATGAATAACGAACGGAGATCCTGAAAGAGGAAATCCATTTCCTTTTAAATCTGATGGAAAGAGCACATCCACCCCAAAATAATACCAGCAGGATTTTAATAATCTGTAACAAAACACGCAATGCCATCAGAACTCACTCCAAGCTGCCTCCTCAGCTGAACCAAGAACCATGAACCTGAAGTCTGTTTCGACAACATAGTGCTCATTGCCCACATGGAGAAACTGAGGCTTGGGTGGGGTCAGGGACTAACCCAAGGTCATGTGGCAAAGTTGGAACTGGAGCAAAGACTCCTGACTCTCAAGTTTGGGTCTCCTCTCTCAGTACAAGGCTGCTTGTCTGCGCACATTGCACACACACACCCACACACACACCTCACACCGCTGCACAGCACACAGGAAATGCTTTCCAAACTCATGTATGCAAGGGCGCCTGGGTGGCTCAGTTGGTTAAGCGTCTGACTTTGGCTCAGGTCATACTCTCTCGGTTCGTGGGTTCGAACCCCGCTTCAGGGTCCGTGCTGACAGCTCAGAGCCTAGAGCTTGCTTTGGATTCTGTGTCTCCCTCTCTCTCTCTGCCCCTTCCCCACGTGTGCTCTGTCTCCTTCTCAAAAATAATAAAATTAAAAGAAAACTCATACGTGCAAATATCTGCATACATATGAGATCCACAAACTCACAGATATGCTCACATAGAAGTATGCGGACATCCACACAGTTCCCCCCCAGAAAACCCAAACACCTAAACAGACATACTCACATTCACACACACAGGGGCTTGTGCACACAACTATCTGATCAGTCCAAATCTGAATCCTCAAATGTATCCAGGTACCTGCACAGGGCACACATGCATATATCTACAGAAAGACATAAGATGCAAAAACATCCCTCGGGGGCCCCTGGGTGGCTGGCTGTTGAGCGTCTGACTCTTGATTTCAGCTCAGGTCATGATCCCAGGGTCGTGGGATCAAGCCCCGCGTCAGGCTCCACCCACCTAAGATTCTCTCTCTCCCTCTGCCCCACTTCCCTGCCCCCACCTCCCTGCTCACACGTGCTCTTTTTTTTTCTAAAATTAAAAAGTAAAAACCCACGAACACATCCCTCAGTACACATCTACAAACACAGCACTCACGCATCAACAGACACAGAGACTCCTAGAACTTTCACAGACATGCTCACACATACAGCATACCTCTCACCCCGTGAGACCCACAGGCCAACACTCTGGCCTAAACAGCCATATCCTCTTGTTCACCCCCAGGCTGTGCTGGCACCAAGGTCAGCGTGGAGTGTCCCGGAGACCCTGCCATGCCTCTGCAAGGGCCTGGGAATCTGAGACGGACGAGGGCCTGTAAGAGGCCAAGGACACCACACCCTCTGGAAAGAGCTGGCGGTGATTTGGAGCAAGTGCCCAGGCAGCTGGGGGCTGGGAGCTCAGCCCCCACATTCTCCCCACCCAACAGGAGTAAGTGGGTGGGTGTTCCTTAATGGGGGGGGGCACAGGGGCAGAGTAAAGATGGAGGAGTTCAGCTACTATGTGGGTTTAGGATTCCTTCTTTCATTCATTCATTTGATACTTAACATTTTCTGAATCAGGCAAAACGAAGACAAATAGACAAAGCCTCTGCCCCCAGGAGTGCAGTCTAAGGGGTGAGCAGGCACACCCAGAGCTGTGCTGTTGTTTTACACATTGTGACAACGTCTACGAGGCCTCCAGAGATCTGGGTTGCATCTGAGGCCTTGGGCCACTGAGCATTCACATTCTTCTCTGAACCTCAGTTTCCTCATCTGAGAAATAGGGACCACAATCTCCCTGACCACCTGCCAGGTTTGTTGTTAGAATCAAATTCGATGATGGATGTGGCAGCGCTTTGGGGGGAATGGGAAAGTTTTAGTAAAATAAGACATTTATTAGGCACCGGCTGTGTGCCAGATCTATGGTATAGGACTGTGGGTAGGTGCATGGGCCCTGGAGTCAGAGAAACCCGGCTGGGTTCTAATCTCTGCTTTGCCAGGACTAGCTGTGTGAGCTTGAGCAGCTTCCTTAACCTCTCTGAGCTTCTACTTTCTCATCCATAATTGTTGTGTAATAATAATACTTTATATGAATGCAGTGGGATAGTGTACCTAAAAGCATGGGGCCTGCCACAAAGCAGATGTGCAAGTAAGTCAGTTCCTATATTTATGTATAAGCTTTCTCTTATTCATTCACCAAACTCTTGCTGAGCATTTACCGTGAACCAGGCATGATTCTAAGGGCTCTCCAAATTCTGACTCATTTAATCCTTCTAGCAACTCTACTATTATCCCTGTTTTACAGCCAAGGAAACTGAGGCCCAGAGAGGTCCCGGTCACTTATTTGAGGTCACACAGCTGCTGGAAGTCAGAGATGGAATTGGAACCCAGGTCTGTCGGTGTCTCTAAGCCCATCTATAAGACATGCATTTCCCTCTTAGGGCTCAAAGTCCTCCCCTCTCCCAAGCAGCAAGCAACCCCTATTAAATAAATCATCCAGTAACGGTTTCTAATTCCCAGACTTGGTTGCAAATGAATTATTCACATTGTAGGGCCTGCAAACGGCCGGCTGGGCCTCATTACCCAAGAAGGGCTCCCCGCCCGCAAGATGCTACTCCCTCCCCTGGGCATGGGTCCTGGTGGGCCAGCCAGAGGCTGCCAGAGTGTTGGCGGGTGCTGGGGCTGCTCAGGGAACTAGGGGGAGGGACTCTCCTCCTCCCATTCGCAGCCTTTGCTTTCTAATAAGCTCACGGCCTGGCATTGTTAAGAGAACATAAGCTCTGGACTCCGCCAGTTCTGGGTTCCCATCCTGGCTCTGCCCTGAGCAGCTGTGTGACCTCAGCTAGGTGGCCTACCCTCTCTGGGCCTCTGGAGAGGCTGACCGGCCCACCCCACTTCACACGTTCCCTTCTTCTTCCATTTGTGGGCTGAGGCTTGTGCTGCCCAGCCAGGCCCTGTGCTGGAAGCTGGGGACAGAGGTCCCGTCCTGCGGGGATGCTCAGTCTCCTGTGTCTCATCTTCTATCCCCGGTATCCGGCTGAAAGCCAGGTCTGAGCCAGAGCCCGGGGCTGGTTGTAGGGGATACTGGGTGCTCCAGGGCCAATTACCCACCCCAGCTGCTCAGAACTCCCGACTGCTGATGGCTCACTGGGTTACCCCCGCTGCCAGGGCAGCAGGAACCAGTGCCTGACCCATGTGAAGGTACCAAGGCCCAGCTCTCTTGCCCCAATTGGGACAACCTGAAGGACTGTCCCAGCCCCAGGGGTCTCCACAGGGGCCTCGGCTGCAGCCTCATTGTGGGTCAGCCTCTCCCTCTGCCCAGTCCTGCCTTCCTCCTTCCTTCCATGGTATCTCCCCAGGGCATGCCCTGACAAACCTGTGTGTAACCCTCCAGCTCAGCGGGTTTCCAGGAACTCCGCGTATCGTACCTGTCACAGACAGGGCCCAATCTCAGCCTCAAATGGGACCCAGTCCAGGTCACCAGTACTCAGTACCGCTTATGGGCCGAGCCTACATTCTGCCCCAGTCCGAGCTCCGCTTCTCGTCCCACACTGAGCCCAGGTATCCCATGGGAAGCAGAGGATTGACAAAGGCAGAAGTAAGAGATAATAAATGGAAGGTTGAAGGGGATTGGAGCCTGGTGTAGACTGAGAACAGGACCAAAGCAGACCTCCCTGGAGAAGATGAACCGACAGCCCAGTCAGCCAGGAGGTGGGGGGTCACAGAATCTCACTTCCCAGAGAAGGCTTTTTCAGAGACAACTGAACAGGATCTTCTTTATGGAAAAACCAAATCTGAACCGAGAATAAGAATGGTCCTAATAGCTGCCATTTCTCGAGCAAGGAGTGTGTGTCCTGGGCACCGTGCCATGGGGTCTACGTGGTGGTCTTACTGCCTCCTCAGAACAGCCTCATGAGGTTCCATTATCACCCACTTTACAGATGAGGAAGCTGAGGCTCAGAGAGCTGAAATGACTTGCCTTGTGCCTCAGACATGGCAGAGCCAGCATTCGAACCCTGGACCATTCTGTGCTTCTGTGGGATCTAGGCTCAAGCAGAGACTGGTCTCCCAAAGCAAGATCCAAAAGGGGCTTCTAGGCCCCGTGGGTCATCTGAACAAGCTGTTCACCAAGTCCCTGCAAGTGCCCAGGGCTGCAAAGGAGTCAGGAAAAGAGTGGTGGGCAGTCCGTGGGCCCGTGTAAGGTGATCTGGCCCCAGCTTCAGGCAGGCCACCGTTCTCAGGGCCCTCCAGTTCCCATTATTTGATTCCTACAGCCATGCACATATCCATCCACCCACGCTTCCGTGCATTCTTCCATCCACAACTGTGCAGTGAGCGTTCACTGTGGACCAGGTCTGGCCTGGGTGCTTGGGACAGAGCGGGCACAGCCCGCCCTCGTGGAGTGTACAGGCTGGCAGGGGAGCCACGTGTTAAACAAACAGCCCACGAAGCCCGGATGCATCACCACTGTGCTAAGTGCTGGGAAGAGGCAGCTCAGGATGTCGTGAGTGGATGTAACAAGGACGTCTCTCTTGGGAGTGTTCTCTGGGCCCCAGGGAACTAGTGGGCGGGAAACCTGCTGAGACAGCCCCATGGGCTTGGCCTCAGGGGACAGAAGCTGTGAGAAAAGGGTGAATAATGCCCCAGCGGAGCCAACTGGCCCGGTGAGGCTGCAGCCAGCCCACCTTCAGATGGGGGTTCCTTGGCTGCAGCAGGAAGTAAGTCGGGAGGTAAGTGAGGGTTGGGGGTCTTTTGAAAATCTCCCTCCAGATTTCCTTTGTGAGCCTTCCCAGCTGGAGCCTGAAGCCTCCAAGAACTGTATCAGAGTTTTAGGAAACACAAGAGAAGTTATTTCAGGAGAAGGGAACAGCATGAGCATACGTGTGGAGGTGGGGATAGTAGACAGACTCAGGAAGGTAGAGCAAGGAGAGAAAAGGGAGGAGAAACTGAGCTGTGGTCCTCGGGTTTCATTAGCACCCTGAGGGTTCGGTCCCCACCCTATACCAGTAGTAGTGATTACTGTGGAAAGCTGTGTGCCCCAAGAAGGTCATGTGTGACCCCCACTTCGTCCTCACCATATCCAGTAAGATTTTTGCAGCTGGACCCCATTTTACAGACAGCAAAACCAAAGCCAGGGGAGGTTAACTGTGTCACCCAAGAGCACAGAGTTAGCAAGTAAAGGGTCAGGATTCAATCCCAGCCCGTGATCTTTTTTTTTTTTTTTTTTTCAAATCCCAGCCCATATTCTTAACAACTCCCCTAGTGTGCTCAGCAAACAGTGGGAGGAAATCCGGATATATGATGGGCAGCGCCCATGCTCACTCCACTGTGGTCTTGTCTGGCCCTCCCACTAAACAGTTTATTTACCTCTGTCACCGCACGACACTGCACCCACAACTGGTGCTTAGAAAATATCGTGAATAAATAACCATCCTAAGTGCTCACCATGTGCCACATCAGCACAGCCCTACGAGGTTGATACGATTATTAGCCCCATTTCACAGGTGGGGAAACTGAGACTCGGCTAGTAGGGGGTAAGGCCGTGATTCACTAAGCAGCAGGTAAATAAATCAGCAAACTCATTGATAAGCGTGAGTAATGACCAGTGAATGGATAAGAGCAAAGGTAAATAAGTAAGTAAGGAGTTGAAGGAGGGACAGAGGGAGCCAAGGTGAG
The DNA here is from genome assembly GCF_023721935.1 of Panthera uncia. NCBI lineage: Eukaryota > Metazoa > Chordata > Mammalia > Carnivora > Felidae > Panthera > Panthera uncia. Next base: position 80,300,353 of record NC_064807.1, on the reverse strand, counting down.
ATGTAGGTCTCAGTGGCGTGCAGGAGAGGTAAAGGCCATTACACCTGTCCCACCTCCAGCTCCCAGAAAAAGGGCTTTTTCTGCTCCCAAGATGGCCTGGGGTCTTTCCAGGCTGTTGCCTAGCAACAATGCCCTCACCCCGGCCCCTCCCCCTTTGGCCAGAGCTGGGGCACAAGCAGCCAGCCCCAAGCCCCCCATGGGAATGGGGACCCTGGGCTCTCAGGCTGGGGGCACGAAGGCCAGGGCCAGAGAGGTGGGCCTGGCTGGGCTCCAAGGCTGAGAGAAAGGCCCCAAGACCTACCCGGGGGAAGGGCTGCTTCCATTTATTCTGCAGACTGTCCATCTGGCACTGGGTTCATAGCTGCCCAGAGCAGTGACCTGGGGCCCTGAGTTCAAAGCCCTGGGCTGGAGATCTTGTATGAGTCACTTCCCTTCCTGAATCCATTTCCTCATCTGTAGAATGGGGACACGGTGCCCACTCGTCAGGGGGACAGTGTGGGAATAGAGCGGGGCCAGGCAAGCCTTCACGCCAGGAGTGTGCCGGCCACTTCTAGAGGAGAAAGATCTGGGGCGAAGACCTGTCACAGCCCCCTCCAAGAGAGGATAGCGTGCCCTGCGTGGGAGTGGAGGCCTCGAGGGCTCCCTGAGGAGGTGGGCTTGTGGGATCTCCCTCAGTGGGGATGGCAGAGGAAGCAAACATCCTTTCTAAGTCCCTGAGGCCAGAGACGGGAGCCCACCCAGTCGCAGTGACTATTTGCCCACGGCCAGGCACATTTACGTTTAGTCCTTACTGAAGCTCCAGAGTTTGGAAGCTGTGCCCCCAGCTCAGAGGAAACCACGGGTTGGCTCAGAAAGGTAAAGAGACTTGCTCTGGGTCACACAGCTGGTGAGCCGAGTGGCAGTGAAGTCCAGCTCCCTTTCCCCTGCTCAGACGGGTGGAGCCGAGAGCAAGTGGCAAAACAATGCCACCGTGGAGTTCTGAGGGGCCCCTCCCGGCCCCGTGAGGGAGTCTGGACTTTGTGCAGAGGGCAGTGGGGAGCCACTGATGGTTTCTGAGCTGGGAGAGAAATGACCCAGGCTGGGTCCTCAGGTCCCTAGGTGCTGTCCTGGGCCATCTGTCTCCACCTCCCACCCCTGCCACCCTCTGCATCCACCCCCCCCCCCCCCCCCTGCTTCTCAACCACACCGAGAAGCCATGTGTGACGGAGGAGAATGTAAAAATATATGTGTAACTGAACAACAACGTGCTGACAGAACACAGCTATAAATACTCTGATGGTGCAGCACCATTCCGCAGATCCTGCTTCCTGCTGCCTGAGGAGTGGGGGCACGGGGTTTGACAGGTGGGGTGGGAACTCGGAAGGGAAAGGAAAGGGGACGACCACTTGTGGCCCCACTTTGTGCCAAAAGCTTCCTGAGTAGTACGTCTCTGATTCTTCCTCCAAACCCCAAAACCCCCTCAGAGAATCACTACTGTCGTCTCCAGTTCACAGGTGAGGAAACTCAAATTCAGAGAGGGAGGTCGTCTGGTCAAGGTCACACAGCGAGGAGGCAGTCGGCCCCTCAGGAAGTGCCATGTCACATAAATGCCCCTCTCTGATGCATGGGCGGGGCCGGAAAATGACCACACCAGGTGAAGTGGCCTTCGATCTGTCAGAGACAATCTGGGGTGGCGTGAGACAGACGTGGAAGGGAGCCGGCCTCTGGGCTCCGGGGTGAGCAGGAAAGGAAATGGAGGAGGAAGAGAGGCAAGGGGGCTCCCGGGGCCCCTGCAGAGGGCACTGGATACCCACTGAGAAGTCATGGGAGTAAGTTGGCCCCGTCTCTCGGACCCTCGCTGTGTCTGGACCAGCCTTCCACATGTGGTCTGAACCTGTCTGCACCTCTGGCCAGCGTGGGGGCAAAGGTAAGGCCGCCAGCAGGTTCCCTGTTCGTCTTCAGACCTTCCCAACAGACCGGCGCTGCCCCATACAATGCCCCACCTACGGCATTTTTACTTTGCATTTTCTAGTAGCCACTTAAAAAAAATAAGCAGCTGAAGTTAATTTTAATGTTTTATTTTTTTAGTGTTTATTTTTGAGAGCGAGAAAGAGAGTTCGAGCAGGGGAGGGGCAAGGACAGAGGGGGACAGAGGAGCCAAAGCAGGCTCTGTGCTGACAGCAGCGAGCCCATTGAGGGGACTTGAACTCATGAACCGTGAAATCATGACCTGAGCCAAAGTCGGACGTGTCACCGACTGAGCCACCCAGGCGCCCCAAATTTTAATGTTTTATTTAACCCAGTAGATTCCAATATCATTTCATGTAATCCAGATTTTTTAAATTGTTGAGTTTTTTTAAACTTTTTTTTCTTACTAAATGTTCAAAATCCAGTGTGTCTTATATTATACTTACAACACATCTCAGGTTGGAGTAGACACATTTCAAGTTCTCAACGCCTACATGCGGCTACTGCACTGGCCACTGGGAAGCACTGCTCTAGGCGATGCCCTGACAAGAGCCAGGACCATGACTGTATTCACCACGATTATCTCTAGGGTCTGGCATGTAACACATACTCAGGAAATGTTTGTTGAATGACTGGCTGACCGACTGGATAAATGGAAGAATGAATGAATGAATGAATGAATGAACAAATGATCTGAGACCTTGTTAGATCAAAAGCCAGATTCCCAGCATGTGCCATGGGAAGAGCCTAGAAATAAATTCCAGTCCCACTTTTGCATCCAAGCCTTTGCATGACCGTAAGTGAGTCCCTCCCCTCTCTGGACTTCAGTTTCCCCATCTGTACGATGGGTTGTGGGTTGGACTGCATGATTTTTTTTCTCTGCCTTTCACTAGAGGTGCTCAGGGGGAGGCTGCTGTCCTCTCTGCAGCTCCCTTCCCTATGTCAGGCCCCCAGGGAAGTTCCCTGCCCCATTCCCCCAACTACCCCACTCTCCCTCCTCCTGTGTGTGAGACAGGAGGTCTCAGGAGAGGCCTCCAGGTGACCTTCTGTGCAGAACAGAGCCAGGCCTCAGTGGACTCCTGCCAAAAATAGCCGTGGCACAGGGAATGAGCCTACCATGTATCCTCGGGCTTGGCCCTCCTCCTTGGTCACTTCCATATCTTACATTTGTTCAGAGCTGGGAAGAGAGCAGGGCAGCGCTTATCCCTTTGATTCTGTAGAGAAGGAAAAGGAAGGCCAAGAGATGTGCCCGGTCCTGTCCAAGGTCACACAGTGAACAGGGCAGAAGTGGGCCTCTATTTGCCTCATCTGAAAAATGGGCACAAAACCTGCCTTCGTCCCATCGAATGTCAGTGCCTCAAACCCAGCCTCTGCTACCTACAGCCCTGTGATATTCTGTCTCACTGTACCTCTGGAACTCCTTCTTTGTCAACGGGGATAACAATCATCCGATTGCCGTGCCACTGCAATGTGTTAACGTAGGTAAAGTGCTTCGAAAGTGATAGATATTATTATTAGCCTTCACAGGGGAGCGGTCCGCAGTTCAAATGAGGCGAGGGGTGCAACTGGGATTTACAAACTGTAAAGTCCTCTCTTGAGAGGCGGGCACTTTTTGGCTGCAAACGAGGTTGCAAACTGTACTCCACACAGTGACTTGCAAAGTGTTTTGTGAATGTTGCCGCATTAAGGAGGCTGTTGCAGATTAGCTTTTTATAATCTGAAAGGCACTTCAAATTCATAAATCACTTTGGAGACCTTAGGGCTCTTTGTAAGGGCTTTCTAGACTGTCGAGTGCAAGTCTGAAACGAGTGGCCTTTCAAAGCCATGGGCAAGAAGCAGGGTGGGAGCGGGTAGAGGAAGAAACTAGAACCAGAGAATCACGACAGCAGCCCATTTCCCCTCTGATCTCGGCACCATCGCCACCCATGCCAGCCAGTGCGGAGAAATTCCAGCGCATCTGCAGATTCCTGCTATTCTCCTCTGAGGCCAGGGAGGCCTCGCTGCATTGCTGACTCAGCCAAACCGGATGAGTTAAGCAGGAATTGGGCCCCATCTTCCTTGCACTTCTGCCTTGTCTTTTTTCTTTTTTCTACCACAAAGGCAATGAACCTGACACCATTTAAAGATTTCCCTGTGGGCTGGGAAGGTGGTGAGCTCCTGGGCTGCCCGATGACCTTGCTCTGAGGCCCAGACTTGGGCCTGCTCTAGAGACCCAGCCCAGACTGCCTGCTACCCCCGAGTTGACAGAGTAGCAGGGGTTCAAGGGCTGGGGGCAGGTGGAGGCCGCTGCCTTCAAACAGATGTGGGGGGCGGTGCAAAGGCCCCAGGTTCTTGGGTTCCAATCCCAGCCCTGCAACTTTCTCACCTACGACCTTGGGCAAGTTCCCTTACTCTGAGCCGGGAGTCCCTCAGCTGTAACTTGGACAGATAATGCTCTTTTTTTTTTTTTTAATTTTCTTTTAATGTTTATTCATTTTTTGAGAGACAGAGACAGAGTGCAAGCAGGGGTGGGGCAGAGAGAGAGGGAGACACAGAATCTGAAGTAGGCTCCAGGCTCTGAGCTGTCAGCACAGAGCCAAAGGCAGGGCTCGAGCTCATGAACCATGGGATCATGACCTGAGCTGAAGTGGGGTGCTTAACCGACTGAGCCACCCAGGCGCCCCTGATAATGCACATTTGCTTGCAGGCTTTGGGTGGCCTGGTGTGCATGCAAATTCTGTCCCTTCTGCTATCCATAGGCCTGTGGGCTTTCCAATAAGGGAGAAATAGAAGGTGAGGCAGCCTTTACAGCTTCGGGGTCATGAGCATGGCATTTCAAGTCCTAAAGACCTGGATTCAAATCCTGGCTCTGTGACACACAGCTTTGTGTCTTTAGGCAAGTCACATCAGCCCCTTGAGCCTTCATTTCCTCAGCTATAAAATGGGTATAATAATAGTTGCTACCTTGCAAAAAGCTGGTGAGTATTTGTGTGGCACAAAATGGCACCTAAGGACTGTTCCATCAATGGTAACTGTGATCTGCCTCTCCCCAAACCATGTGGGGAACCCCAGTGTACTTCCCAAGGCCATGCAATTCCCCTTCCTGTGCCTCCTCACATTTGGGCAATTCCTTGATAAAAAGCCTGCCTTACCATGTGACCCAGATGACAGCTGGGGCCCTGGGACCTCTTCATCCAGCTAGAGTCTTCTGCCCCTGCCGTTTCTGCAGAAACCTTTTTTTTTTTTTTTCACAGCCCCATCTCCTTATGGTCCCTGGACTGCATGATGTTGGCCCCAGAGTGGAAGCTCCTCTGAGCTCCTTATACAAACCACGCACAAGCAACACGCCCTTTGCTGTAGGTGTCGCAAAGGAGGGTCTACCGGAACCTGCTCCAGAGCCGTCTCCCTGAGCTCACCCCAGGCTTTCTCCACCTGCTGGCTTCTGCCTCTCTCCCTCCTGCCCTGCCTTCTCTTCCTCTCCTCCCTTTTCAGGAGCAAGACATCAACATTTTGCCTTCTGCCTCCCGCAGCGTACCTCATTTTTTTGAACCAAGCCAGGCTCTTCCCGGGATTGTAGTGAATGCGAGTTTGCTTCATTTAGTTGCATCCATGGGTCTGTGTGATGTTTCAGGGCTGGTACCATGTCCCTGCGCACTGTTGTATCCCCAGCCCCCAACCCAGTATTTGGCCCCCACTAGGCATTTGGTAAATATGTAGCAAGTAAAAATGAGTGGGACAGGGGCTACCGAGGAAGGGGACTGAGAAAGTTGCTTTCTGTGGCTGTCTGGGGCCTCTTGCTCTTGGAGGTCAGTTCTGTGGCAGAGGGACTAATTCAGGACGAGGCTGAAGCTGATGTGTGTCCGTCTCAGGCCCCAGAAACGACACAGTGCTAACACATTCTTGGCTCCTTCCAGGGCCACGTGAACAGTAATACTCGGGGGTCCTTCTTTAGGGTCTAACACATCAGCCTGTCCTGAGGGGTACAAAGGGCAACAAAGAAACAGGGCAGGGGCTCCCAGGACAGGTTTCCCATCAGACTCCCTGGGACTTTACTCCCCGTAAAGTATTTAACCACCAGAGCCACCTGGGCCTCACACCTCCTTCCCAACACCTGATACAAATGTCTGATGTGGGACGTGGTGATTGATTTATTAAAAGTCCTAGGTGATTCCAATATACCTCCCTGACACAGAGAAAAGAACTGTGTTTCGTTTTTTGTTTTTAAACTAATCTGTCTGTAATGCCTGTGGGGTTTCCACATCGGGCCCCCTGAGGAGCAGGCTGTCGGTAGGCTGGTGGTTCAGGGTGAGGGCCTGGCCAGATGGGAGAGAGGAAGGGACGTGGGCTTTGCAGGCATTGGAGAACCTGGGTTTGAACCCTGTCCTCCAGCATCCCAGCTCTGTGGCCTTGGGCAAGTCACTTCAGCTGTGTGCATGTCGGTGTCCTCTGTTAATTGACAGAATTCCTACTGCACAGGTTGGCTGGGATCAATCGCCTAACACAGGGTCCAGCCTAGAGCCAGTGCTCCATAAAGTGTGGTTCCATTACCTTCCTGACCAAGCTACGGGGGTGGGAGGGGAGGTCACGTGGGGCCCCCAGCCTGGCTCAGTACCTGACGGGAAGAACCCCGGCCTGGGAGAATGTTCTAGTGCTGACCCATCATGATATGTGACCTTGGCCAAGTCAGCCTCGGTGACCCCATTCAGCTCTGACCCGGGAGACAGGTGAGGGCTGACATTTAAGGGGGTGAATAGATCTGTTTCAGCCAATTCTCTGGGGCAGATCACTCAACCTCTCTGAGCCTCAGTTTCCTCATCTGTGAACAGAGATCCAGCAGTGTGCACATCTCACTGCAACTCTGTTTGGTGACGTCATGTCGCTAGCTTGGAGTGGGCCACGGTGGGAGTATTGACACCACGTAAATTGGCAAACATTGCAAATCAGGATTTCCCCGGCCTCCCCTTCCATCCCCACTCTGCCCCTGACAGTCAGTTCACCAGCACATCGGCCACCGGGACTCCGATAAATCAACTTTCACCATGGTTGTTGGGAGATTCAGAGAACTATTGCCTGTTAAGCAATTAGCACAGCACCTGGGACTTAGCACAGCACCTGGGCACTAATATGTGCTAGTCACACACAGTTAAAATTTATCAGCTATCACTTTGTCTCTGGCCTGATAAATGGTGATCACATGTGTGATCTCATATAGCTTTAACAACCCTAGGAAATACCTAGAAGAGGAAATTCAGGCTCAGACGGGCTCGCTGACTTCAAATGCAATTAAATTTTGCAGCCCTACTATGTGCTGGGTTTATTTTTATATACCCATCTCAGTTCAGCCTCACCAACCCCTTTTTCTCACTACAGTTGAAAGGCCCAGAATGGGCAAGCGACCCGCCCGAGGTCCCACGTTGAGCACGGGGCCTTGTATCTGTCTTGAACCTACATGCACGGGTCTCCGCTTCTGCCCGGCTCCCTCCGAACCACATCCAGCTGCATTCTCTTCTGAATCAGGGTAAGCTTTGCCGTTATGATCTCTCTGGCCCTTTCTAGCTCTGACATCCTCGGTATTTAAATCAGCACATGAATATTTCACAAGCATCCCCGGCGAAAATAACCCCCTGCCTGGTTATGTCAGGCCGAGGCCCCAGTGGCTGCCGGGCGCTTCAGCTATTTGCGAGACCTGCAATTCCGCGAGGCCGCCCGGCAGCAGCCAAGGAATCGATAGCCTTTAAATAAGTAATTAGAGGAGCTGAGGACGTCGGCACAGCCAGGAGTGAGCAGGGGAATATAAACTCATAACGCTCCCAGACTCACTGTGGAAGGCCGGGCTCTGTTTCTTGCTCAAGACATGTGGCGGGGCCTGGGGCAGGGTGAGGGGTGGGGGAAGCACAGGGAAGCGGAAGAGGAGGCATTTACTGAGCCCTCCCCATGTGTCAGGGCTTGCTCTCATCATTGCCATGCCCAGTGTTCTCCAAAGATGTTAAGGCTCAGAGAGGGGAAGTCAGTTGCCCAGGGCCACACAGCTAGGAAGTGGCAGAGGCTGCAGGCCTGTCTGACTTGAGCACAGATTTCTCTCAGCTTTGGCACTATTGACATCTTTTTGGCCAGGTAATTCTTTGTTTTGGGGGTGGGGGGCCCTCCTGTGCATTATAGGGTGTCTTAGCCCTGGCCTCTACCCTCTAGATGCTGGTAGCACGTCCTCCTCACTTGTGACACTCGAAAATGTCTCTGAACATTGCCATATGTCCCCTCGGGGGCAAAATCCCCCTCCGCCCTGGTGAGAGCCCCTGCTTTAGAGTCTGTGTTTACTAGGCTGTTCCTCTCCTCTGCTGTCGGTGGCTTTTAGGATAAGGATCAAAATCTTTCTCCCCACCGAGAGAGGCAGTTCTGGAACCAAAGTCAGGCCAGGTGAGAGCACACCAGCTGTGTGACCTTGGGCTAGTTCTCAACCTCTCCGTGCCCCGGTTTCCCTATCTGTAAAATGAGCCCTCGTCCCCACAAAAGGTGATCGTGAGGTTTAAATGAGTTAGCGTATGTGAAGCATTCAGAGCAGTGCCTGGCACACACAGTGTGAGCCATCACGACAGTCCAAAGGCCTGCGTGACCCAGCCCATGCCTGTTCTCCCCATCAGAAAGGGGAGAAGGACCCCAGCTCCTGCTAGGGAGCTCCACAACAACTTCTGCTGTTCTCCGTCTTCCCCTCGCACTCCCCCTCCTGCCAGCCTTGGAGATGCTGGAGAAAACAGCGACAAGGACAGCCACATAGTCCCACAGGATCACAAGGCACTAAGAACAAAAACTGCCTCTTCCTCTTTCCCTGCAGTGCTGGTGGTGCATAGAGAGGCGTGTGGAGGTCCGCACCTGATTTACAAAAGCATCCGATTAAAATACAGTTCCTTTTATTATCCAGTAAACTATAAAAATACATATAAACAAACACATTTTGTCATTGGAGTTGGTCAGCACATTTTACTGGTCATTAGCGTGTGTTTTTGTTGCACTGACGTCTGTTAAAAACAAGGTTCCAGAATGCTGTCCTCCTTTGGGTGCTTGGGAGAAATAGTATCTAGAAAGGCATTCCAGGGTGTCCTTACAGGAACAGCTCCCAGTGCAGGAGCATATGTGGGCGTGGCTTAAATCTTCCCTTTCTTTAGAAGGAAGGGTCCCTAGACTTTACCAGGTCTAGTCTTCTCCTAGTGGAGGAATCTGAGGCCCAGGACTGTCCTTTGTCCAAGATCAGAGAACACCTTGTTCAGCAACCGTTTTCTGAGTGTATTAGTGAGCCCCAGCTGCTGTAATAGATAGGCCCTCAACCTCAGTGGCACAATGGAGTTGTCTTTCTTGCTCACATGGCAGGTGTTCTGGTTAATGAATGAGCCTTCTAGATGGTAACTCATGGACCCAGGTTCCTTACTTGTGGCTGCACCCTCCTCTAGGGCCTCAGAATCATCCGCTTTCAGCTGGATAGGGAAAGAATTCTGAAGATTGCACATTTTTACAGATTTTTACAGGTTTTTTTTTAATTAAAAAAAATTTTTAATGCTTATCTATTTTGGGGAGAGAGAGAGACAGAGTGTGAGTGGAAGAGGGGCAGAGAGAGAGGGAGACAGAGAATCTGAAGCAGGCTCCAGGCTCCAAGCTGTCAACATAGAGCCCGACACGGGGCTTGAACTCATGAACCATGAGATCATGACCTGAGCCATGTTTAACCATGGATGTTTAACCAACTGAGCCACCCAAGTGCCTGGAGTCTTTTTTTTTGTTTGTTTTAATTAATGTCAGGCTGGGGAGTGGCCCATGTTGCTTCTATGCATGTTCCACTGGCCATTCCTAAGTCATATTTCATACCTAACTGCAAATGAGGTTGGGAAGTGTAGTCTGGCTGTGTGTTCAGAAGGAAGAAGACACAGACTGGTGGGTAGTGGACCAGGTCTCAGTGTCTGGCCCTGGGCTAGAAGCTGCCTGGGCAGGGATGGCTAAGAAGGCAGACCTGCCCTCTTGGGGCTCACAGTGTGGAGGCGGTGGGGTGCGGTAGCAGGTGCAGGCAGCTAATGTCCTCAGCCTGAGGTTCAGAATAAGGACTTGTCTTTTTGAGCCCTCCCTCCCATTGATCACTGGAAGTCTATTTACTCCTCTCTAGAGAGACCCCATCCCACGATAAGACTGAGACTGCTGGGGTCCTTGCCAACTCAGTCCAAAAGGAGTCAGCGATCCCTGTTTCTAAAAGACTGCAGAGAAGAAACTGGAACGCCTGGTTCATTTTCTGAAAGGCCCTATTCTCTGCAGTCTTTCCTTTTCGGGGGAGGTGGAGGGAGCCTCTCTCCCCAGGTCACCTGTCACTTCACACTGCCACAGGCCTGGGCTCTCAATAGAACAGCTCTGGAGAGATGGCCTGGCTCCTCAGTTCACCTGCACGTGTGTGCACACGCACGTGCACACATGCATGTATGCACACGTCCCTCAGAGCCACCTATAGCAGGGCATCTGGGTGGCTCAGCTGGTTAAGTGTCCGACTTCAGCTCATGTCATGATCTTGGAGTTCGTGGGTTTAAGCCCCGCGTTGTTGGGCTCCATGCGGGCAGCACAGAGCCTGCTTGGGATTCTCTCTGCCCCTCCCCAGCTCACACACACACACACACACACACACACACACACACTCCCTCTCTCTCTCTCTCTCTCTCTCTCTCAAAATACATGTATGAACTTTAAAAAAAAAGAAAAGAACTAGCTATAGCATACATTTGCCACTTTTGTTAACCAGTATCTATTTGGGGGATCCCAAGATGGTGAGAGGACCTCCCATTACAGAAGCTGATCGGGGCAGATATCTGCACCCCCATCAGCTAGAATAGGGACATGTGGCCCAGAGTGTGGCCAAATGGACGTGCCCTCCCAGGACTTTGCTTTGTTTTGTATTTTAATTTTTTTCAACATTTATTATGTTTGAGAGACAGAGAAAGAGCACAAGCAGGGGAGGGGCAGAGAGAGGGGGAGACGCAGAGTCCGAAGCAGGCTCCAGGCTCCGAGCTGTCAGCACAGAGCCTGACGCGGGGCTGGAACTCAGGAACGGTGAGATAGTGACCTGAGCCAAAGTCGGATGCTCAACGGACCAAGACACCCAGGTGCACCCCAAGGACTTTGAATCTTTACAGTGACACAGGCACAGGGCCAGTCGAACTTTAAAGGCCACTGCAGCAGAATGGCATCTAGTGATGTGTGATACATCATCTCCATGTCCCAAGGTACCAGCAGGAGCCCCAGGGACCAGCTGGCAGATGGCACCTTGGCTGGGCTTTAACTCTCTGGGTTCCTGTTAAGCCTGTTTCTCCAGTTCCCTTGCATGCACCACCTGACACTTTTCCAGACAATTCCTTTAGGTTAACTGGAGTCAGTTTTTACTAACTGCAGCCGAGAACCCTTCTTATGCAGCCCGTGCTGGAGCCAGGCCACCAACCCACGCCCTCCAGGATTTCCTTTGCTGCCAGCTTCACCCAGGGCCATCCCAGACCCCCCCCACCTCCCCCACCCCCACACACAGGACTAACAGCTTCCACACTCAAGGGAGAAGCCAAGGCTCCTGGCTCTTTCCTCCAGGAGATTCTGAGCAAATCTCTAATTAACCTGTCTGTTCACACTCCTTCGACATCCAAAGTTCTCAAGAGGGCTGTGGGCAGAACCAACATAATTGGTTTTCTTTGCAATCCTGTGTATTTTATGCATTTGAAACTGTTATTCTGAGAAGAGGTCCATCGTCTTCGCTCAGTGCCAGAGGGGTCTGGGGCGCCAGAAAGGTGAGGATCCCCCCTGGACTGCTGGTAACAGGATTCCCTCCTCCATGATGCAAGGCCCCTTTGCTTTATGAGACCCCTAATGGGTTGGAGGACCACCCCATCCTCCCGGGACCATTCTTTCTGGAAAGAGATCCCTACTTCCTTCTGGGGCCAGCTCCTCTCCCCACCCTAGAGGTAGGTGGTCCCAGCAGAGGCCGCCATGGTGTCACATAACCCCACTCTCCAGCTTCAGCTGACTGGTTAGGGAGGGCCGGGCTCTGGACCCAAGCCAGGCCAGACAGGCCCTTCTCTGCAGTTGCTGTTTTTTTGCTTCTTCTTTCTCTTTTTTTCTTTTCCTTTCCTTTCTTTTGAGAGAGAGAGCATGAGCAGGGGAGAGGGGCAGAGGGAGAGAGAGAGACTCTCAAGTAGGCTTCATACTCAGCATGGAGCGGGACGCATGGCTTGATCCCATGACCCGGGGATCACGACTTAAACCAAAATCAAGAGTTGGACACTCAACTGACTGAGCCACCCAGGTGCCCCTCTGCAGTTGATTTTCTAAAGTGGAACTCGGGGTCACCAGTTACACTCTTCCCTGTGGGGGCTCAGAGTTGAGAGTGGTCAAGTTTCCCACAAAGTAAGGGAAGCCAATTGAGTAGGACAGAGAGGCTGAAGAGAGAGAGACAGAGACAGAGAGACAGAGAGAGAAGAAAGGAAGAAAGAGAAGGGGGGGATGCGGGGAGGGGAGGGGAAAGGGAAGGAGAGGGAGCTGGCTGCATCCTGGCCCATGGTTTGTTTAGTTGTGACCCTGCTGGTTTGGTATTCATTTAGGTATGGTTATTCATTGCTTCCTTAAGTTCCCCATTTTTGGCCTCAGCTAGTTGGAAATGTAGTTTGTCACTGTCTGTCTTATTCCCACTGAATCCCCAGGGTCTGCACAGAGACTGGCACATAGTAGGTGTGCAGTCAGCACCCGTGAATGAAGGAATGAATGAATGAACAAGGTACGGAGGAGAGGGTGAGTGTGTCTACGTGGGGAGATGTCAGGAATCATATGGGGCGGGAGGTGGTGTTCAAAGTGGGATTTAAAGGGTTAATAGGAGCTTTCTGGATGACAGCTGTGGGGGAAGAGGCTGGAAAAGACAGCAGAGACTAGGTTGAAAAAGGCTTAACTATCAGACTAAAAATTGGGATTTTTAAATTATTTCTCATGCCTCTTTATTTTGAGAGAGAGGGAGAGAGAGAAAGTGTGAGCAGGAAAGGGGCAGAGAGAGATGTGGATGTAAAATCCAAAGTAGGCTCTGTGCTGACAGCAGCAAGCCCGGTGTGGGGCTCAAACTCATGAACCGAAACGCAAGAACGTGACCTGAGCTGAAGCCAGATACTCAACCAACTGAGTTACCCAGAGCCCCAGGGTTTTGGGTTTTTTTTTTAAATTATATTTAAATCCAAGTTAGTTAATATATAGTGTAATAATGGTTTCAGGAGAATTTAGTGATTAAACATTAGGATTTTTAGGGGCACCTGGGTGGCTCAGTCAGTCAAGGTTAAGCATCTGCCTTCAGCTCAGGCCATGATCTCACGGGTCCATGGGTTTGAGCCCCGCATTGGGCTCTGTGCTGTCAGTGTAGAGCCTGCTTTGGATCATCTGTCCCCTTCTCTCTCTGCCCCTCCCCCCCATGCTCTCTGTTTCTCTCAAAAAATAAACATCAAAAAAAGTTTTTTTTTAATTGGGATTTTTACAAGTAGTGGCTTATCTAGGTCTAAATTCTAAGTGTTCCTAATGATGCCTGAGCTCCATCTATATGAGCAAACGTGTGGGTGCTCTTAGGCTCCCCTCATGGCCCTGCCTCTAGAGACCCTGCTAATAGGAAAATCAGGCTCTCTTTCCATCCCACCCAACACCCTCTCTCATCCCCGACTGCCCCCACGGCGGTCCCTGCTAAGCCTTCTTGTGGCTCCATCCAGCAGGTCCTGACCTTCACCGACCTCTGGGCAGCCTTCCACCTTCTGACCTTCACCCCCACTGCTTCTCCCCCGCAGCTCCTTGTCTGTCCCTCTCGAGGTCTCTTCTTCCTGGACCCACAGCCATTCCTTAAATATCAGTGGCCTTCAGTGCCTGTACTGCTTCCTTCCCTCGCTCTGCACTCCCCCTGGATGGCCCCTTCCCCTCCCGTGGCTTCAGGGACCACTTCAAGCTGCACATTCCCATCGGCTCCAGACGCAATTATCCGGAGACTGGACCTTCTCCTCCGGGCTCTGCCGTGGGCACTTTGGACGCAAACACATCCCAAATCAGACTCATCATCTTCCCCTCCTGCCCACTGTTTGCACCCTCCTCCTGATGTACATACCGCCTCCTGTTCTGTGAAGAGCCTGTGAGGAGAGGGAAGGAAACAGACTCGGAGGAGGGCAGGACTGAGCACATGGAGTGTCTGCCTGACTCCGGTCATGCTGCTCGATTAGGACTCAGGATGGGGCAGTATTTCTCACCTCTGACCCCCAGGCCTCCGGGGGCCCGGCCAGTAAACGTTGACCAGATCGATTTCCACCGTGTTGGGAAGTCAGCGGTCAGCTGCTGACCACACTGTCAATTATTCAGGCTCCCTGGGATTCCACCAAGAGCAACGATTTAACTAAAGCATGGCTCCATTGTCCTCACTCACCCAACTTTCCCTCAGAGGCCTGGGCGGGGGGGGGGGGGGCGCCTCTTGGAGCAGCCAGGCAGAGGTCTGACCCAGCCCCTGCTCCCACACCCCAACCCATATGTCCATCTAGGACTTGAGAGCGTCTTCATCAGGCGGTGTCTTGGAGGTTTTCCTGGGCCAAGGCAGGGGAGGGGGCTGAGGCCTTGAAGGCATAGCTGGGACCAATGGCCGGAAGTTACCTGAGGCAGGTCCCGGCAGGTGTAAGCTAGTGGGCAGCAGACCACCATCCGGAGGCACAGCTGTCACACAGAGAGACTGGACTGTCAAGGAGAAATAATGATCATTTTCAGGGTGCTTTAAATTTGCAAACTTTTCATGACATGCATCATCATGTGGCCTCCAGCCTTTTTTGGGAACCAGGTGATACATAAATAAAAACACGTTCATTTGATAGTTGCTTATTGAACAGGTCAGGCACTTTGCTAGGTGCTGTGGATGAGATAAGAATATCAATTTGGCCCCGCCCTTGAGTAATACTAGCACTAATGCTAATAATAAGGGGAACTCTGATGTGTCACGGAAGGTTCTAAACACTCGACATGCTTCAAGGCACACTACCCTCATAACAACCCAGTGAGGTGGCTGCTGGAGCTGTCTCCATTTTATAGGCAAGGCAAGATTTTACAGGTGAGGCACAGAGAGGTACAAAACGTGCCCAAGGTCACACAGCCTCTGCAAATGATGCAGCTGGAATTAGAGCCCAGGTGCCTGATTTCGAGCCCCTGCTCTCAGCCTCTGATCAAAGTTGTGTGTGTGTGGGGGGGGGGGGGTTCGTTGGGGTTAGGTAGATGATCACATATGTAATGATCTAACAGAGCTGTGGAGGAGAGATCAGAACTAATCTATCCAGGTTGCAGGGAGGAGGTGACGAGTCAGTGAAGGCTTTCTAGAAGTGTCCTTTAAGCCAAGAACTTCGGGAAGAAGAGTTGGATGGGGGAAGAGTCCAGGGAAGGAGGAACATTTACAGCGGTAGCACTTCCAGCTGGAAGACCCTGCAGCCCCAGTGCCCTGGGAGGACCCCCTCTGGGCCTGGGCAAAGGGGAGCAGGCAGACGGGGCCACGGCTGCGCTTCAGCCTCCCCCTCACTGTGCCCACTTCCTCTCTGTCTGCCAGCTGTATTTTTAGAACTCTTACTTTCCGATGGCTGGTGGGCTGGCAGTATCTGGGCCTTCCTCGGGACTTTTATAGTCTCCTGTGGCGGGTGTCTCCGTCACAGCCCTCCCCTCGGAGACCTGAGATGCTGGGCTGATCGGAAGCTCCTGAAGCCCTGTCTGCTTCACCGACACAGTCGGTAACCGGTCCCCTGGGGTCAAGGGGCCCACACTCAATTGCCAGTTGACACTGGCCACCTCTTTCCCCTCTGTCTGCTTTCTCTCTTTCTTCCTGCCAGTTCAGTGCCACTCCGCTCCATGGTCCCGATCTGTGTCAGACACCGGGCTGCTGGGCGCCGACAAGACAGACCTAAAACTGACTTGAGTGCCTTTAGCATCGCCTGTGCTAGAGGCAGGGTGAGTGTACACGATTCATATCCCAAACTGGGACATGCGTGAAAGCAAAGGGGTGCTGTTAACAGTTCTGCTGGGAGCACAGCATCAACCCAAGCAAACTGAGATGGGAGGTCACCGCAGTTCAATAGAAGGATGGAAAAGTGAGGAGAGACTTGATGAATGCAGGGGCAGGGAGAAGGGAGTATTGGCCAGGGTAATGGCACTTGCAAGGATGCAGCAAGTTTGGAGATAAGTGGAGAGTTTATGGTGGCCATAACCCAGTACCTGGACCATGGAGAGGGGGCGGGAGGAGAGCCCAGGGTGGACTCCTGGTGGGAAAAGGTGGACAGTTCGGTACAAGTGGAATAGAGTGGCAAGACCTGTCACCCCTGGGCCCATGGCAGGCATCACCAATTGATCATTGCACTCTCCTTCCCATGGATTCAACCTGCCAGCCCTCAGCACAATGCTGGGGCTGGTCACTTCCAGCTGTCAAGCTGTGCACTAGAGGAAACCTATTTGCCACAAGGGGCTCAGCAATGGGTACAGGGTGTACTTAGCCAGAGAAAAGGCTGGAGTTCAAATAGAGAGAGGCCCAGAATGCGGGACCAAGGAGCTGGAATCTTCTCCAGGTGTTAGGGAGTCGTGTTAGGGGGAGGGATGTACCAAAGACTAACATTTCAGGAGTCTCGGGAAGGTTGCCGAGGTGGCAGGGAAGCCAGTGAGGGGGTGCCGACATCCAGGTGAGAGAGGAAGACCTCTCCCCTCCCCTGAACTGGGAGCAGAGAAGGTTGTCTGATGACTGAGCAGATGCTGTGGGGCAGGAAGAGAAGAAGAAGGCATTGAGGATGCCTCCCAGGCTTCCCCGGGGCCTGACTTGGAGTCTGGGAGCACACTGTCTGCCAGGCAGGTGTGTCAGCACTGTGGGGGGTCCTGATGGGAAGCTTTGCTCCAGAGGTCACCAAACAGGGCAGGATCTCCGAGGAGAGGGCCACCCTGGACTCGGTGCCCCCAGGACGGGGGTGGGGCAAACTGGTTCGGCAGGTGTTACCAGAGAGCACCGGGGCCTGGAGAAATTTGCCTTTTGAGGGAATGAACCATCACAAAGATCTCATCCCTGCCCCTCAGGACCCTACAGAGGAGAAGGGGGGCCTGCAGTGGTTCCCACCCCATCTCTGAGCAATGGGAGCCCAAGGGAGCTGCTTGCAAAGTTTCAGGGTGACTTCCACAAAGGGAAACTGACGCTTCATTCCCTGGTTGGATGTCCGCTTAGCCATGGGCTGCCACCTGCCCCAGGGTCACCAGAGTGGGACATGGACACACGGCCAGGGTAAGGCCCTGGGGTCTGGTTCTGGAGAGGAGCAGGGACCGAGCCTAGTAGAGTCTGTGGAGGGCCAAAGGGAGTGGGGGCTGCAGACTCCCTGGCACCCTCTCGGCAGGGGGGGGCAATGTGGCTGCGGAGCCAGCTGACAGGTGCAGACTTGTCTGGAGAGGGACCACCGGTGCCCGGGGGAGGGCCCGGGAATTGAGTCCCTGGTCCGTGGGATCTTTGGGAGCCTCCGCCCACTATCACCAGACCTACAGGCTTTGAGCTAAGTCCGCCCCAGCCCTGACTCCCAACAAGGGAACCAGAGCCTGGCAAGATGTCACTAGAGGAACGGCCATTTCCCTCTTCCTTCTCCCCCAACCTCCACCCTAGAGGTGAACCTGGAGGTGTGTGCATGTGCGTGTGTGTGTGTGACAGAGACCACTCTGCCTTCTCCAGCCCTCCCCCAAGTGCATGTACTCTTGTGCGTGCACACACACACACACACACACACACAATTTGAGGCCCTAGCTTAGCTTACCTTGAACTCCCAGCTTAGCTTACCTTGTGGAAAAAGAAGAAAGTTTTGGGTCAAATCTGAACCTGAAGTTTAAAATGACCAGGTGTTGTTTTTTTTTTCTTTTTTAAGTAGGCTCCACACCCAACATGGGGCTGGAACTCATGATCCTGAGATCGAGTTACTTGCTCTACTGACTGAGCCAGCCAGATGCCCCTAAAAATGATCAGGTGTTAACCAGAATGAGACTTTTTTTTTTTTAATTTTGAGAGAGAGAGAGAGGGAGAGGGAGAGAGAGAAAAAGATAGAGGGAATCCCAAGCAGTCTCCCCACTGTCAGTGCAGAGCCTGATTCGGGGACTGAACGCACAAACTGAGTTTATGACCTGAGCCTAAGTTGCATGCTTAACCGACTGAGCAGCCCAGGCACCCCTGATCCTTCTTTTATAACCAAAAGGTCTAAGAGCTAAAAAAGGGACCAAAGCACTGTCAAAGGTGCATGTCTCCCAACTGGTAGGAGAGTTCACAGGGCCTGGTTGGTAGCCATTATTAGAAAAATAACTGTAACCTAATGAGCTGAAAGTCCTTAACAAGCTGTTTACAAAGGGAACCCCAAAAGGGAATTGGATTTGAAGGGAGAAAGATGATTAGACATAAGGATGGAGTGAGGTGTTGTTGAATGAACTAGGCAGAGGGACCCAGGAAGGTTGGATACCTGCCTCTGCACTCACCCCTCCCTACAAGGTCTGGGGGAGCCATATTTATGGGAAACGGGGTCACTGTGTTATTGGTTGGGCTTCTGCTCCCAGGCCTGACTCTGAGCCCTCCCTAGGCCAGCTTCCTCCAAAGCCAGACCCAAATCTCAGGATCCCTTTGTTAAGTGGGCCCAGTGGGATGGGTGTGAGGCAGGGGATCATGCAAATGACCTTCCAGGGGGGAAGGAGCCAACAGAAGCAAGCCTCTGGCCCCCACTTAGCCCACCGCTTCTACAGCATGGCTGGGAAGGTAGCAGAGGTGGAGCACAGGGTCCAGAAGGAAGGAGGGGAGAACACCAGCATGAGGCATCGGGTTCCTCCTGGCACCCACCTGCTGGTAAACATGGCTCAGTCCAGGGATCTGACTCCTGACGTCTAGTTCCTTGTGGGTGGAGGTGGGGTAAGGGAAGCAAGGGGGTGAAGGAGGGAGCTCTTGCCTCCCCCAGCTCCCCATGCCTAGGGCTGTAGAGAGGGGTTCAGCCTGGGTCCTGAATTGGGGGGGCCTGTGGCATATCCAGGGGTGAAGGATAAGAGGTCAGGGGCTCTCAGGAGAGAACTTGGGTAGAAGACAGAAATCTGGGAGTCATCGGGGGATGCCTCCAACCTCGGTGCAAACGTGCAAACGCAGAGAGGAGGAGAAGAGGCGGCGAGGAGAAGGGAGCCTGGGGGAAGCCAACTTTTGGAAACCAGAGGAAGAGCTGCAGGAACTCGCCTAAGAGCCTGCAGCTGCCAGATCCTGGCCACCCTCCGGGCCAGACCCCCTCTGGCAGCTGCCAAGACGCATCTCTGCTGCTCTGGGAAACCTAATGGCCTGCGTCTGCCCAGGTGGGCAGCGGGACAAGTTCACCTCCCCGCTTCCTGCCTCCCCCTCCTCCAGCGTCGGCTACTGCTCTGGGCCGCTCTCTGGGGCCAGCCAGCGCTGCCCTCCCCCCTCAGGCCCCACGTTCCAGACTTTCTCCTCATCAGTTTACCAGCCTGGTCTCATTCCCTCTCCGGAGCCTCTCGCCAAGTTCTGCCTGGCTCCCTGCCCCTCTCTTCTCCTCTCCTTAGAGCAGGAGCCAGTTGGGGCCCCTTCTGCAGACGCAGCCTCGTGCCAGGCCTGGGGACCCCTCCCACCAAGCTAGCACTCTCAGCCTTCCAAGCGCGTCTGCGTCTGTCTTCACACCCAGTTCTGACAAGAGGGTTTATGCTCCGTGTCTGAGACTGAGCCCCCGGCACTGGTCTCTGTCCCATGTTTGTCACATATGCCCCACCTGGGCCACACAGACTGGAGTCAGGATCCTCAGACCCTAGCTCCAGGCTGCAGCCACAGGGATGCAGACGGGAGCTGATATTCTCAGGGTTCGGGGCCTCTCTAAGCCTCAGTCGGCCATCTGTAGGCAACCCATTTGTCAGCTGGGGTCCCCCAGTCCCATACGATTTTAAAAATACCGGTTCAGATCCATATTCCACAGCCTGTGGAAATGCAAAAATATCTTTAATATCCTTTGGAGAGTTCTGGAATGGTTTGTTTTTTCACACTCCCCTCTGCATCAGAGCTGTGGCTTCTGGTAAATTCGTTTAGTGTCTGGATTGGGCCGCTGACCCAGGCCTGCTGTTTCATTTTTACACAGCTCTGGCCGAGACAGGGAATGCAGTGGCCACCTTCCGCTATTTCCACCAGAAACCCATGGAGGAAGGTATCTGTGTGTAAGGTAGGCAGGCACAGGGAGATTTAGGGAAGTGGGGTGAATGGTTCCAAGTGCTACAATTAAATCAACTTCAAACAGAACACTGGACATCCTGTTCTTAAAAGTTCTCGGGTCATCCCACCCCTGGGAAGTTTCATGAGCCCTTTGACCTCACTCAGTTCCCCAGCCAGTCCTGGCTCTTTATCTTCCTTGTTTGCATGTCTCTTCCTTGAAAGGCAAAATAGTGCAGTGGTCCAATGCAAGGGCCTGTCTCTGTGAGCTTGGCTGTGCATCTTATCAGCTGTGTGATCATAGGAGAATTACTTAACCTCTCTGAACCTCAAGCTTATCTTTTATGAGAATCGTAAAAGTTGAAGGTAACAGGATTTGTGGTGAGGATTTCATAAAGCAATTCATGGGAAGCCCTTAGCACAGTGTTAGCTCAATGATGTTAGTTATTACTACTACTACCATTATTATTATTATTAAGTGGTTTTTTTTGAGAGAGAGAGAGAGAGAGAGAAAGAACACAAGTTGGGGAGGGGCAGAGAGAGAAAGGGAGACAGAATATGAAGCAGGCTCCAAGCTCTGAGCTGTCAGCACAAAGCCTGACATGGGGCTTGAACCCATAAACCATGAGATCATGACCTGAGCCGAAATCAAGAGTCAGATGCTCAACCAACTGAGCCACCCAGGTGCCCCTTTTACTACTATTATTATTAACCCCTCCAAATTCTCTTCTTACTCTCCTCCGCAGAACAATTCATCCTTCTTGGGCATTATCCCAAATACTGCACATCTGTACATATGTAAGCCCTGGAAGGGCTGAGGCACAGAAAAGACTTATTCTTTGAACAGGATTGACCCTCCTTTGAAAGGGGGCCAGCTGAGACTGTGAATGGGCCTAACAGTGACCCTACGGTGGTGGTAAATACTAAACAAACATATGCCCTTCCTTCCTCTTTCTCTATCTCCCCACCCTACTCCCCATTAGGCTGAAAGTGGATAGCCGTGACCAGCAGTGGCAGATCCGGGGCCTCATGGGAATTAGCTCGATTTTCCTGAATTATTGAGAAAGAGGTGCCCTTTGCAGGGGTTCCTACACAGCCTGGAGTTGCTGTGGGACCGTTTTTTCTACCTCATGGGAAATCCTAAGAATGAAGCCAACATAAACAAAAAGACAGTTTCTGGGTGATCTCATTTGAGTTCCTGCAACCTACCACACTTAGATTCAGCTCTTGAGTTTTCTTTCCAATCATATAAGCCCAGAAATCCCCCTTTTCTTTTTTAAGCTAGTTTGATTTGAGCTTCTGTCATGTAAAATTGGATGAATCTTGACTAAAGACTGTTGAATCTTGAATTTCAACTACAAATGGGGTATATTATAAAGCAAGGGGGGATAGCATGGAATTCACTGCAGGAAGTATAACCAGAAATCACAGGAATGGAAAGGTTCCTCTGACTCCATTTCTCTCTCTCTCTCAGGCCAACACATACAATCTCCCATTTCTGCTTTTTCTCTGCATATCTGCTTCTTGTTTTTTAGTTCTGCTGAGCTGTGTTTTTGCTGGCTCATCCAGGTAAAGGTCCCAGGGCTAATGTTCATTGGCCCAGATTTGGATCATGTGACCACCCTGAACCATTCATTGTGATTGGTCAAACAGTGAGCCGTTACCTCTGGATCTGGGGATTAGGATCAGGCCCACCTAAACCAAACAAACTAAGAGGATGAAGAATGGTTTAAAAAAAATCAAAGTATTGTTTCCAGACCCATGGGGAATGAATGCCCCCCCCCCCACCACACACACACACACACACACACACACACACACACACACTCAGCATCCCTAACATGGAGTTAAGTGAATTTCTGTTTGACCAACCAGTGAAGCCCTGAATAAGCTCAGGGCCAGCCTCTTGTCCCAGAAGAGCACCTCTAATGGAAACTTCCACCTGTGACAACAGCTTCTGGAGATCTGGTTTTGCTTGGGCTTTCTTTAATCTCTTTTCAAATCTTACCACATGCTAGAGGGGAGCTGGTTCTGACTCTGGCCCCTGCATGAGGCTCTGGCATGGCGTCACTTGAATTTTAAATGCCCCATCACATGGAATGATGATGGGGAGGTGGGGAGCTCCCAAGGAAGATGCCAGGGAGCGAGGAAGGGATCACTGCAGAGGGACCCTCAAGGATGGACAGCAAGAACTCAGGGCTAGAATCAAGAAAACAAATGATCACAAGTGTAAGTGAGGGTGCAGAGAACTTGGAGCCCTCATACATTGCTGATGTGAATACAAAATGGTACAGCCACTTTGGAAAACAACCTGGCAGGTCCTCAAAAAGTTGAACACAGAGCTACAGTATGACCCAGCAACTCCACTCCTAGCCATACACCCAGGAGAAATGAAGACTCATGTCCACACAAAACCTTGTACATGAATCTTCATAGCAGCATTAGTCATAATTTCCCAGAGTAGAGACAATCCAAATGTCCATCAACTGGTGAATGGATAAATAAAATGTGGTACATCCGTTCAACAGAATATGATTCCCCCATGAGAGGAAATAAACTGGTACCTGTTACCACATGGTTGAACCTTGAAAGTCTTTTTTCCTTCTTTCTTTTGGCAGATCATCAAACCTTTTCTATTTTAAAGCTAGAAGGATTCTTAGGGTTGGCAAACTATGGTCCACAGGCCACATTGGCCTGGTTCCTATTTTAATACATTTAGGGTTTTTTAATTGATTTATTTTTTAAATTCCCGTATGGTTAACATATAGTGTTACATTAGTTTCAGGTGTACAATATAGTGATTTACCAATTCTATACATTATTCAGTGCTCATCACAGTAATTGTACTCTTAATCCCCTTCACCTATTTCACCCATCCCCCCACCCACCTCCCCTCTGGTTTTCAGTTCTTTATAGTTAAGAGTCTCTGGGGGATTTTTGTCTCTTTTTTCCTTTGTTTTGTTTTGTTTCTTAAATTACACATGTGAGTGAAATCATACGGTATTTGTCTTTCTCTGGTTTATTTCATTTAGCATTATACCTTCTAGATCTATCCATGTTCTGCAAATTGCAAGATTTCATTTTTCTATGGCTGAGTAATATTCCATGATACACACACACACACACACACACACACACACACTACATCTTCTTTATTCATCTATCGATGGACACTTGGGTGGCTTCCATATTTTGGCTATTGTAAATAATGCTGCAATAAACGTAGAGGTGCATATATCTTTTCAAATTCGTGTTTTTTGTATTCTTTGGGTTAATACCCAGTAGTGCAATTGCTGGGTCGTAGGGTAGTTCTATTTTTAATTTTTTGAGGAACTTCCATACTGTTTTCCAGAGCGGCCGCACCAGTTTGTGTTCCCACCAACAGTGCACGAGAGTTCCTTTTTCTCCACATCCTTGCCAACATTTGTTGTTTCTTGTGTTTTTGATTTTAGCCATTCTGACAGGTGTGAGGTGATAGCTTATTGTGGTTTTGATTTGCAATTCCGTGATGATGAGTGATGTTGAGCATCTCTTCATGTGTCTATTGGCCAGAACCTTGAAAATCTTCTTAAGTCAAAGAAGCCAATCATAAAACATCATATATTATGAGATTCCACTTGAATGAAATGTCCAGCATAGGCAAATACATAGAGACAGAATGTAGAGGAGGGGTTGTCTACGGCTGGGCAGAGGTGAGGGTATTAGGGGGAGAAAGTGACACTAATGGGGATTGGTGGTGGGGGGAATGTTGGAAACGGATTGTTGAGAATACACAAAAAACATTGAATTGTACACTTTAAGTGAGTGAATTGTATGGTATGTGAATTATATCTCAGTAAAGCTATTACCAAAAAAGAAGTATTATGTATATAGATATAAATATAGATATATCTACATATATATATAGATATATCTACATATATCTGTATCTATATCTATCTATTTATCTATATTTTTTAGGAGGTAGGAGAAGAGGAGCCTATGGCACATATCAGCCTGGGAACTCTGGGGGCCAAAGGTCTGATAAGCTGGCCCCCTCCCCACCTTTCATTCCTTGGATTCCAAAGCAAGTAAAAGGAATTCGGGGCCTGAGAATCCAGCTCTGGGGCATAAAGGAAAAATGCTCAGATGAAAAAAGGGGATTGGAGAAAGGCTGTCTCTGACAACCCGAGGTGGGCGGGAAGCTCCATAAGGAAGCAGAGCATCACCAGCGTGGGTCATCGGTTCAATGTTGAGGAGAGAGCTGTAGGCACAGTGCAGCTTCTGATGGATGCCAGTGTCCTTTGTGTGGAGGACCTCTAGCTGATACCATTAGTGGTGTCTGCTTGGCTCTCAACAACCCCCCCCCCGCTGTTGCCCACTCTCTAGCCACAGAGGTGGGCTCCTGGCAGCCAAGTTTGTGCTGCGGGGCCCTTGGCTATAGCAGACTGTCCCGGTGTGAACATCTGACCCAAGCTGAATCAGTCATGGTCCCTTCTCTGGAATTTGGGGTCTTGACAGAGGAAAAGGACTTCTCTCCCAATGGCTAGAATTTGTGAACTAGGGGGCTTTAAGACAGCCACACCTCCTTCCCCAAAGTCCCTGTGGGCAGGGCTGAAAAGACTAGAAAGCTGATTCCCCAGCCCATTGGAATGTTCTAGGTTCCCAGTGGAAGTAGCTCTAAAGTGAAAGCACCTGGGGACCCTTTGGGAGCCTGAAGGAGAGCTGTGAGCCCTGAGCTGCCAGAGCTGCAGCGGTGAAGTGGGGAAGCAGGTAAGGAGGATTCTAGACGAACAGCACTGATGGGAGAAGGCAGGGAGAGGCTGGGTGTCCTAGCAACTTCCCCAGAGAGGGTTTGGGCATCAAAGACCATGGCCATTGGTAACCACAGCTCCTGGCCAACAAGTACCAGGGAAGCAAAACTTCCACAAATAGCGACCTAATGGCCTTGTTAGTGTTATCAATAATTAATATTTTGTGCCAGTACAGCCCATTATACTTTTCAAAAGCATATCCACCTTCACAGCCTCATTTGCTCCTTCTCCATCTGTACTGGGGAGAGATGTGTTATGCTCTGAGAGTTCCCACGCCCACTGCCCCTTCTAGAATAAAGCTACCTGTGTGACCCATCCCTCGCACATTGGATTAAGGTTTGCGCCTGACATAGAGGTAGCCCCTCCACGGTGGCAGCAGCTTTGGAGGTGGCACAGCAAGAGACCAGTCCCCAGCACAGATCACAGTGACCACTGGAGCCAACACAACCTTTCTCTTGGGGCTTGACAGTGAGCCTCCAGAGAGAGGCAGCGCTCTGTTTTTGCAAGGGCAGAAGCCAAGAGACACAGAGAAGGCAGTGACTAGAAGCCAAGAATGAGTAAGAAGTGACGGTGGTAGCCAGGAAGGTAGAAATGAAGGTACGGGAGAGACGTTCACGGGCGGGGGAAGCAACAGGCTGGCCGAGGTGGAGGAGACAAGGGAAGGGCCCTAAACAGAGAACAGTTTTGGCAGATGGCAGCCCGTGGCCTGGGCGCTAGAACAACAATGGACCCTGAAGCACATTCAGGGTTTTGTTGCCACAAAACACAGTCAGGTGGCATAGATTCCCATCTTCCTTATTGTCACAGGTATCCTCAATGGAATCCCTAAACAGTAACCACCTGAGTCCTCTATCCCTTAAGGCAGCCTTACAGCACCATTTCAGCCCCAGCCCCGCCAGGCGCCAGGCGCCAGGCGGAGGTGATTTCTGGCCAGTGTCAGCACATCTCAGCAGGAGCCTTCCTCTTGTCTGCTTTTGAACCTTCTCTTCCCCAGAGGGGTGCCTGTCGGGGGCGGGGCAGACTACAGGAAGAACCCTGCTGTGATGTGGTGACATCAGTCAGGATGTCACCTGCCTTCAGCCTGAGTAGTTCAGAGGTATATCTCATCAGAGATGACCAACTCCTTGATTAATAGCTGACCAAACTGAATCAAGATATGATAAAGAAATCCTTTTTTCCTCCCTCCCTCCCCTTCTCTTTTGTTCTCTCCCTCCTTGTTTCCTCAAGCAAACTTGACTCTCAAATGAGTCACTTGCTGTCTCAAGCACCCAGCAGAGTCTGACTGGTATCTGTCCCAATTCTAAATTCAGTCTGGCCCAGTTTGGGTCAGGTGACCACCTCTGGTTCAACTACAGCCAAGGGAACAGGGTTGTGTAGCATTGATATGGCTACTGTGGCTTCTCAGGGGGAAAAGGGAGGACAATGCAGACCAAGCCCTAAAATGTGTGCACGAAACAGAACTAAGATCAGGGGACAGGAATTAACATTTTTAAAAATTGACATATTGAGTGCTTCAGAAACAGTCCATACAGTTTTAAATTGATTTCGATCCTCACAACGCTGTGAGATAAGCATTAATAACATGCTTTTGCAAATGAGGGAAGCTAGACTTGTGAAGTTAAGGCACTTGCTCAAGACACTAGTAAGGGGTGCAGCTGGCTAAGAATCCAGAACCGTCGAACTCCAGGGATTATGTCCTTCCCTCTAGCACACTGCCCGCCATGGACTTGAAACGGTGTTTCTGCCCTGACTTTGCTAACGGCTCAGACTCCACCGACTCAGCCTCACGGAAGGGCCTTTGAAGCTTTCTAGGTCACATTCATCAACATATAGTCGAGGAAGTAAAAAAGAGACAGTTAGTGACCAGCCCGTGGTCACACAGGAATTCAAAGAAAGGGGGAGAAGCACCCTGGTCTCCCAAGTCCCAGGCTGGGACTCTCCCCTGCACAGCGTGCTGCCTTGGAGGTATCCTGAGAGCCTGTTCCAGGGCTGCTTTTCTCCCTGCAGAGCTAAGGGGTGAGGGTACCCCATGCTGCTTCCTGTTCTATGTCTCTGACTCTGCTCTTTCTCTGGTTCCTCTGTTCTTCTCTTGAATGTAACATTGGTCCCTCTCACCTGAAGTCCCCCAGCAGCAGAGTAATTTGGCTTTGCAACTGACCCCTTTGTTCTGCCCTTGGGACTCTCTCTCTCCAAATAGACTGCAAATGTCTTCTTTGACATTCCCTAAATTCCTAACATGACCCAAACATCCAGAAAGTGCTTCATAAGGGCTAAGTGTTAGATAAGATCATTGGAGTATGTGTCCCTCTGTGGCCACTGCATCCATTCACCCACTGTCCATCCATCCATCTGCCCATTCATCTATCTGTCATCTGTCAAGCCTTGGGTCCAGGCAGACTGGGCTTAGGAGGGGATCCCTGGGATGCCATACTTATTCACCCGTCCATGTCTTTGTTTTTTTAGTTTATTTATTTATTTTGAGAGAGAGAGAGAGCTAGTGGGGCAAGGGCAGAGAGAGAGAGAGAGAGGGAGAGAGAGAATCCTAAGAAGGCTCCACACTGTCAGCAGCACAGAGCCCAATACAGGACTCGAACCCATGAACTTCAAGATCATGACCTGAGCTGAAATCAAGAGTTGGATGCTTAATTGACTGAGCCACCCAGGCACCCCACCCCTCCATGTCTTTATCCATGCTGTTCCTTCTGCATGGAATGCCCTTCCCATCTTCCACCGTCTGACACGCATCGTCCAGCCGTGGCCATAACATCATCTCCACTGAAGAGTTTTTCCCAAAGCCCATGCTTGACTAAGATCTCTTCTGTGTCCCAAAACACCTTTTACACTTTTGAAAGGAACACTTTTACATTTTTGAAAGGAACAGCTTTAATAAGATATAATGCATATAGCACAAAATTCACCCTCTTGAATTATACAATTCAGTGGTACATTCAGAACTGTGCGACAGTAACAATCACAATCAGAATAATCTGAAATTCTAATTTCAGAATATTTTCAGCACCCCCTAAAGGAACCCATACCTATAGTAGTCCCTCACCATTCTCCCTCAATTCCTCCAGCCCCTGGCGATCATAAGTCGACTCTCTGTCTCTATAGATTTGCCTATTCTGGAGATTTCATATACATGGAATCAAACCATATGTAGCTTTTTGTGACTGGCTTCTTTCACTTGGCACGTTTTTAAGGTTCATCCATGTTGTTCCATGTATCAGGACACTTAAGGGTTGTGAGAACCTGGAGCCCCATTTGGTTGCTTTCGCCCTTTTTGGTCCTGGGGTGAGTTGAGTGAAAAAGAGACCCATAGACTTAGAGTCCTATTAGATCCAAAGTGGTCATCCTAGAAGGTTTATTAAAATCAAAAGGCAAAGAACAGAACTTCTCCATTCCAACTGTTCATAACCCTTCCTCCCCAAAATTCAGCTCCCCCTCCAAACTGTAACAATGTCTAATGACAGGCGTTATCTGTCAGCTTTGCACTGTATCTTTGTCCTGAACTCAGAGTTGTTCATCCTGACATGTGTCATCCTATCTCAACAGCTCTTGGCATCCTGAGACCCTCTACTCACAAATATGAAAGAATCCAGACTTTATAGACATCTCTGTCTCTGGTACAAGCTCTGTCCCCCGGGGTCCTTCCCCCATGTCCGTCACCAATAGATGAGGCAATTACCAAAATCACTTATATCCTGGATATTAACCAGTGGGGGAGAAGTGGCAAAACCCTAAGATACAGAGATTGTAGGTTGTCATTGACAAGACTTTCATGAATAAGGTGGTGTAAGAGTCCTAGAAAAGAACAGGTGAAATTATTAGCTTGAGTAGCTTTGATTTCAGGCCATAGGAACTCAGCACATTCTCCTTCTACTAAGACCTCCCCCCACCCTCAGATGAAAGGATTTATATCTATGCCAGTCACCCTATCCAACCCCTGAGCTACCTGTGGTAGGCAGAATAATAGCCTCTAAAGATGTTAATGTCCTAATTCTGGAACCAGTGAGCATATTAGGTTACATAGCAGAGGAGAATTAAGGTAGTGCATGGAATTAAGTTTGTTAATCAACTGATTTTATGATAGATTATCCTGGATTATCTGGGTGTACCCAATGGGACCACAAGGGTCCTTCCTTATAACTGAACAAAGGAGGTGAGAGAGAAGTTAAAGTGAAACATGGGAGAAAGACTCAAGCAGCCATTGCTGGCTTTAAAGATGGAGGAAGGAGCCATACGCAGAGGAATACAGGTGACTTCTAGAGGTTGGAGAAGATGAGAAAGTGGATTTTCCCCCAGAGCCTCCAGAAAGAATGCAGCCCTGCTGACATCTTTATTTTAGCCTAGTAAGACCCAGTGGGGACTCTGCCCTCCAGAACTATAAGATAATACATCTGTGTTGTTTTAAGCCCCGAAGTTTTGTTAACTTGTTATGGCAGCAATAGGAAACTAATGCAGATTATGGTATCTGGAAGTGGAGTGCCAGACCATACCTAATTCATCTCAGAAGCATAGGGAGACACTACACACCAATGAAGCATTCGGATTCTGCCTCGGATAATCCAGGATTTGTATTCCAATATTGGCATGCTGTGTGCCTTGAGCAATGACTTGTCCTTTCTCTAGAATTTCCTCATCAGTAAAATGGGAGTAACTATACTTCCTCATGAGATTACAAGGTGAACAAAGAGCATATGTGTAAGTGCTTAGCCTAGTGCCAGGCCCATAGTAAGCACTGAGTAAATAAATGTTACCCAATATTATTATTATCACCATGCATCATTACCTGTTTTTTGGGACAACTCAAATCAGAGCTAACTCCTCCTTCCCTGTTGTATCTAAAAGGACAGTACCCAAAGGGTACTTGGGCTCAATGTGGACTGGACTTGGTAGCCAAGAACATTAGTTCCTAAGAGCTGAGGCTCCAGATAGCAGGCGTGCTCTTCATACAGGTGGCCTTACATGGTTCTAGATGTTTGTCTAGTTTGGAGTGGGGCAATCACAATGGTACAAGGAGACAAAGGTGTCGCCTTGCATAGGAAGGTGAGGGATAGAACCAGGGGAAGGATGTGGGTTGCTAGGTGGAAACAAGTATGAGGTCTAGGGTCAAAGATGGGCCAGTGTGGTCAAAGATGGGCAACAGGGAAGCTGGGTGGACTCTTGAACCCAGAATGTACACTAGACCGAACAATTAATATTAAGTGCTACTCCCACTAGAATGACTACAACAAAGAAGCCAAGTGTTGATGGGAATGTGGAGAAATTAGGACCCTCCCACATTGCTGGTGAGAAGGTAAAATGCTACAACCACGCTTGAAGTTTGGCATTTCTTCAGATAGTTAAATACACCGTTGCCACATGACTCAGCATTTCCATTACTAGGTATTTACCCATGTCCACACGTATGTCTACCCAAAAACTTGTACATAAATACTCACAGAAGCATTTTTATAATCACCCAAAGCAGAAACAACCCAAATGTCCATCAAGTGAGGAATGGATAAATAAAATGTGACACATCCACCTAATGGAACATTATCTGGCAATAAGAAAATGAATTATTGATGCATATGCTAGAACATGGATGAACCTTGAAAACATTATGGTAAAGAAGACGGACGTGAAAGACCACAATTTGTATGATTCTCTTCGTATGAAATTTCCAGAATAGGCAAATCCATATAGACAGAAGGTGGATCCATGGTTACCAAGGACTAGAGAACTGGGGGTATGGAGAGGGGCTCCTGATGGGTACAGGGTTTTTAGGGGGTGATGAAAATGTTTTGGAAATAGATAAGAATGATAGTTGCACAACTCTGAAGAGATCACTGAATCGTGCACTTTAAAGGGGTAAATTTTGGGGTATCCATGTGGCTCAGTTGGTTGAGCATCCAACTCTTGGTTTTAGCTCAGGTCATGATCTGAGGGTTCAAGCCCCACATCCGGCTCTGTGCTAGCAGTGCAGAACCCTCTTGGGATTCTCTCTCTCTCCCTCTCTCTCTGCTCCTCCCCACTCACACTGCCTCTGTCTCTCTCAAAATAAATAAATAAATTTTTAAAACATTAAAAAAAAATAATAAAAGCTAAAGGAGTGAATTTCACGGTATGTGAATTACAATCTCAAAAAGGCAGTTGTGGCGGCGCCTGGGTGGCTCAGTCGGTTAAGTGTCCGACTTCGGCTCGGGTCATGATCTCGCAGTTTGTGAGTTCGAGCCCCGCATCAGGCTCTGTGCTGACAACTCGGAGCCTGTAGACTGCTTCAGATTCTGTGTCTCCGTTGCCTCTCTCTGCCCCTCTCCCACTTGTGCTCTGTCTCTCTATCAAAAATAAATAAAATGTAAAAGAAAAAATTTTTAAAAAAGCAGTTGTGAAGCAAATTTAGGTAGTACCAGTCTTTGAGTGCCTACAGTGTGCCAGCAAGTGAGCTGAGCGTATGCCTGAGTTTGTTACCAGGCTGTAGGGACAGGGCTGATCTACTTGGTGAGCCTGAGCTGGTATGAATTCCTGGAGGAAGGTGAGGAGGAAGGGGGGCAAGTGGCCCAGCTTGGCTGACAGGTGCTCCAAGATCTCCATGGGGATCTCTCACCCAAGGGGGTGATGCTGAAATCAGGGGAGCGAGCCGGCCTGAGACATGTGGTCACCTGGAGACAAATCAGATCACCTAAGTCAGACAGGGGTTCTGAAAGTGTCTCCATCTGTGGCCGCCTGCTGTCAGGTGCTCAAGAACAGGGAGCCTGGACATCTCTCACTATACGACCTTCTGTAGCCCACAGGAAACCTTCAGGACTTTAAGCAGGAGAAGGACATGCCCAGTTTGTGGGAAATGGTACAGGAAGAGGCGAAAGGAGAACCAGACAGACGAAGGAGGAGGCTGGAGGCATCATCAGGAAGTGAGGCAAGTGGGAGAGCTCACACTTCAGTAGGGAGATGGGCAATGTGTCAGGGTTCTCCAGAGAAACAGAACCAACAGGATCTATCTACACCGATATTTATATCTAGATCTGTATCTATATATCTATATCAAGAGATTTATTCTAAGGAATTAGCTCATGCAGTTATGGAGGCTAAGAAGTCCCAGGAACTGAGTTTGGCAAGCTGGAAACCTAGGAAAGCCAGTGATCTAATTCCAGCCTGAGTCCAAAGACCCGAAAACCAGGGCAGCCCACAGTGCATGTTCCAGATTGAGGGTAGGAAGAATCCAATGTCCCAGCTCAATAGTCAGGAGGGTAAAGTTCCCTCTTCTTCAGTACTTTTGTTCTACTTATCTCCTTAATGATTGGAAAAGGGCCACCCACCTTAGGGAGAGCAATCTGCTTTACTGAGTCTATTGAATCAAGTGTTAATCTTATCCAAAAACACTGTCACAGCCACCCCCAGAATAACGTTTGACCAAACGTCTAGCCACCTTTGAGCCCAGTTCAAGTTGACACACAAAATTGACCACCACAGGCAATAAGCGAGTAAACAATACACTTACAATATTTGTTCCGGTAGCAGTAAACAAGTAAGAGAAAAAATGAAGCAGGATGAGGGACTAGAGAAGGGTGGGGACAGAATGACAGGCATGGAGCGTCAAAAACAAATATTTGTGGCACGAATGGCTGAATCTTGCACTTTTGTAAATGTGACTTCTTTCTTTCTGTCCCAAATTACTTTGCCTTATGTTAGGTTTCAGTTGCGGTGAATGCTATTGTTGCTGGGGACGAGGTATTTTCTTTCTTTTTTTTTTTTTTCAAAGAATCAGCAGCTTGAAAGATACCATGTTCACACGTTCATTAGGAATGTCACAATTGCTATGGCCACTGGACACGCTTGACTTCTTCTTTATTTATGATTTCTGGCGCTTTTCCTTTGAGGCCACTCAGAATAGCTTCTGACCCTGCTCACTCACAGAAACGGTGAGATCAAATCTTCCTGCACTAACCCCGTCGTAAGTGACTTTGCTTTCGCAAGCTTCCTCCGCCCTCAGCGAGTAACCGGATGGTTAGAGCAGATTTCAAATGTGGCTCTCTACACATAGCCATCCTTGATTTGCCTGCTATCTTCTGGTAAAGCGCATTTGTTTCCAGAAATCTCGCTGCAATCAATAGAAGTTGTGTGCCCACTACTGAAGGCCAAGTTTGGGCCATTTGATGTGGGTCTTGAACCCACAAGCTGTGAGATCATGACCTGAGCCGAAGTCGGACCCTTAGCCGACTGAGTCACCCAGGTGCTGCTATAGCATGATGCATATATGTATGAATGTCTCTGCATGAGTGCGAGTATATGGAGCCTAATACAGTTGCAAGAACTCAGAATTCGAACTCAAACAGATCAAGGTTAAAGGGGCAGTTCGACCATGTTCTAGCTGGTACCTTCGGGCAAGTCACCTCATGAGGCCTGTTTCCGCGCCTGTCAAACAGAAATATAGGCAGATAGCCAAGAGAAACGAAAATCTGTATCCACACAAAAACTTGTACATGAATGTTCACAGCAGCGTTTTTCATATAATGGGGAATGAAACCCAAGTGTCCTTCAACTAATGAACAGATACATAAAAAATGTGGTATATTCATATGATGTAATCCATACAATGGACTATTATTTGGTCATAAACAGGCAGTAAGGTACTGCTACCTACTATAATATGGGTGAACCTTGAAACATGCTAGGTGAAGGAGGCCAGTCACAAAAGACCGTGTGTGTTAGTCCACTGCCGTAACAAAGTACCACAAGATGGGTGGCTTAAATAACAGAAATGTATTGTGTCACAGTTATGGAGGCTGGAAGTCCAAGATCAAGGAATCAGCAATGTTGATTTCTTCTCAGGGCCACGAGGGAGAACCTGTTGGATGCCCCTCACCTAGCTTCTGGTGGTTTGCTGGAATCACTGGTGTTCCTTGACTTGGAGAAACACTGCCCTCAGCCTTACCCTCACCTTCACAGAGTGTTTCCCCCCAAATCCAAATCTCCCCTTTTTATAAGGACATCAGTCATGTTGGATTAAGGCCTACACTAATGATCTCATCTTAACTAATTGCATCTGCAACGACCCCATTTCCAAATAAGGTCACATTCTAAGGTACTGGGGGCTCTGACTTTTGAGGGGAAATTTTGAGGGAGCACAGTACAACCTGGAACACTACATATCATAGGATTCTGTTTGTATAAAATATCTAGAATAGGTAAATCCATCGAGACAGAAAATAGATTAGTGGTTGCCAGGGACCGGGGAAAAGAAGGAATTTGGAATGACTGCTAATGGGTACAGGGTTTATTTTCAAAAATGTTCTGGAATTAGATAGTGGTGATGTTTGCACAAGTCTGTGAATGTACCGGAAGCCAATGGATTGTGCATTTTAAATGAGTGAGCTACATGGTATGCGAATCATATCTCCAAACAAAAAAGCTTTTAAAAAATAAAAAGTATAGGGGCACCTGGGTGGTGCAGTCGGTTGAGCGTCCAACTTGGGCTCAGGTCATGATCTCACTGCTCATGGGTTTGAGCCCCACGTTGGACTCTGTGCTGACAGCTCAGAGCCTGGAGCCTGTTTCAGATTCTGTCTCCGTCTCTCTGTCCCTCCCCTGCTCATGCTCTGTCTGTCTCTCTCTCTCTTAAATATAAAATAAAACATTAAAAAAAATGTTTTAATAAAAATAAAAAGTGTAATGCTGCCTACTCTTCTGCCATATTAGGGTTATGCAGATCATGTGATATCATAAAAATTGAGTGGGTTTGGGAAACACTGTGAAAACAAAAAACACTTGCAACTTTTGGTGTTTATTTTTTTAATTTTTATTTTAATTTTTACTATTATTTTTTATTATGAAATGTATTGTCAAATTGGTTTCCATACAACACCCAGTGCTCATCCCAACAGGTGCCCTCCTCAATACCCATCACCCACCCACCCCCATAAACCCTCAGTTTGTTCTCAGTTTTTAGGAGTCTCTTATGTTTTGGCTCCCTCCCTCTCTAACCATTTTTTTTCTTCCCCTCCCCCATGGTCTTCTGTTAAGTTTCTCAGGATCCACATAGGAGTGAAAACATATGGAATCTGTCCTTCTCTGTATGACTTATTTCACTTAGCATCACACTCTCCAGTTCCATCCATGTTGCTACAAAAGGCCATATTTCATTCTTTCTCATTGCCACGTAGTATTCCATTGTGTATATAAACCACGATTTCTTTATCCATTTGTCAGTTGATGGACATTTAGGCTCTTTCCATAATTTGGCTATTGTTGAGAGTGATACTGTAAACATTGGGGTACAAGTGCCCCTATGCATCAGCAATCCTGTATCCCTTGGGTAAATTCCTAGTAGTGCTACTGCTAGGTCGTAGGGTAGGTCTACTTTTAATTTTTTGAGGAACCTCCACATTGTTTTCCAGAGCGGCTGCACCAGTTTGCATTCTGGTGTTTATTTTTTTTAATGCTTTTTTTGTAACGTTTACTTATGAGAGAGAGAGAGAGCAAATGAAAGCAGGAGAGGTACAGAGAGAGAGGGGACAGAGGATCCGAAGCAGTCTCTGCACTGACAGCAGAGAGCCCCGTGTGGGGCCTGAACCCATGAATTGTGAGATCATGACCGGAGCTTAAGTTGGACACTCAACCAACTGAGCCACCCAGGCAATTTTTTTTAAGTTTATTTATTTATTTATTTTGAGAGAGAGAGAGAGAGAGAGAGAGAGAGAGAGAGAGAGAGAGACAGAGAGAGCACGTACATGCTTGGGGAAGGGGCAGAGAGAGAGAGAAAAAGAGAATCCCAAGAAGGCTCCTAACTGTCAGCATGGAGCCCGATGAGAGGCTGAAACTCATGAACCATGAGATCATGCATGACCTGAGCTGAAGTCAGACACTTAACCAGCTGAACCACCCAGCCGCCCCTTGGTGTTTAATTTTTAAATACCTTTGGTTTTTGTTATGTGTATTCCACCCTAACTACATGCTGAATTCCCTATTGATCCCAAACCCATGTAACGTAATAAAGAGAAGCCTAGCATTCCTTAAAAGCTAACTTTGTCGCTCAAAGTCTCACTCATAATACTTAGAAGACTGTCTTCTCTAAACCTTCCCTGTGATTCCCATGAAATGTTCATCCTTTCTGAATGGATGTCTGCCAGAGACTGGCAATGAGTTGCCAGTCTCTGGCAGGCTGTCTCCTGTGCGGGATCTCTGGGTATGAGGGATATGGATCAGTAGATTGTAGGTAAACAGTCCAGTGTCAAATCCATCCTGGCAAAACCCATTCTACAATCCCTTCAATGCCCTCTTCTTCTATCTACCTGCTAGACTTTATGCTTTGGGGCCTAATTGTACTGGGACCCCATCCTTGCTGTGTATCTTTGGCTGCGTTGCTTGACCTCTCCGAGCCTTAGTTTCTTTAATGGTGAAAGAGGTCACCATTTTCTTCTAAGGTTGTGATGAGAAAGCACTGAGATTTTTCTGGTATGGACTGGGAGCCCTACTTAATGTTGGTACTCTGTTTCCCCTTCCCTCCCCCCCCCCCAGCCTTCAAGGAAAGCCTGATCCCCCAGGTCTATCTTGACTGAGAACTAGGGACAGTGGAAAGAGCGTGGCCTTCAGGGTCAGATACACCTAATTTCCAGTCCCAGCTTTGGTGGTGACCTTGGGCAGACTCATTTAACCCATGCCATGGCGTTGGGGTGAGGTGAGAAGCACATGGGAAGTCTGTAGGGGGCTGTGTGGCTACAAGCACCTCTTGTTGCCACTGCCCTCTGACCTGACACCCTCACGGCCTGACCCCGGCTACTCCTCGTGGGACCCCACGCTCTGATCCTCTGTAACTCACTCATCTACGACATGGTGAGGTTCCCTGGCTCCAGGCCCCTCTCTGCAGCCCTGTGTGTTTTCCTTGCTCACCATCCTCCCAGCAGACCTTTTCTTAGCCCGAGACAGCTTCCAGGAGCCCTGGGTCAGCTGCCAGTCTCCAGTCCTGGCCTTGCTCCTGGTGGGTGAGGAGCACCTGAGGGACTAGGAGGGGCCCCTCAGTCATTCCTCACTCTGTCCCTAGAGTTGTGGGGCCTTGGGCAAGTTCCTCAAGTCCTCTGTGCTTCAGGTGCCTCCTCTGTAAGTTGGTGATGGTAACAGCACCTCCCTCTAGGGTAGGTGGCTGTGTAGACTAAGTAAGTCATCCTGAATGAAGAATTTAGATCACAGTCTGGCACACAGTAAGCACTCAGTAACTATCTGATATTACTGTTGCCTATTCATTCAATTATTCCCTCACTGCTATGCTCTAGGGACACAGATGAACCAGATGAGACCCTCCCCTCATGGAGTTCTCAGTCCAGATGGGCAGGCGGGCAGGCAGGACCGCAGGCCGTTACCGTACATGGTGACAACACAGGGCCGGTGCCATGAGAGCTGGTAGGAGAGAGGCACCGACTCCTCCACGGTGGGTCAGAAGAAGCCTCCTGGAGAGAGACCATCTGGCTGGGCCGTGAAGGAGGTGTCCTAGTTCACCGGGTGGTGGAGAAGAGGCCCAGAAGAGGGCAGTTCAGGGATGGGAACAGCATAAGCAAAGTCACAGAGGCTGGGAGAATGGGCCCACATTTGAGACGAAGACTAACAAACTTAGCAGCCCCTGTGGCTGTCCCCTCCACCCCCTCCCACTCGTCTGGAGCCTGCCTGTGGGGCTCCAGATCCACAGATGCCCAGGAGTAAACGCTCGGGGGATCTGCCCTCACTCAAGACAAATGGAAGATGGCAGGTAAATACCCCCAGTGTCCCTTGCCCCTTGGAGTGGAACAACTCTAAGCCATGTTTCACCCCATTTCCCAGAAGTTTCTGGGGAGATGGGGCCTCAGGCGCTCGGAATGACACCTGCTCATGAAAGAACCCTGTGTGGGTGCTCACCGCCCAAATGCCTCATTTGGACCCCAGTCGTTTTCTCGGGGTCTGCTTGCTGGGGCACCCCACCTAATACATCAGGTTACATAAGAGCTTACCAGACAGGTTCATTGTCCGGAATCCTGTTATCCACTGTTTGGTGACTTGGTTAGTTCTTGCTGCAATTAGTGAGCATTCGGGCCATAGCCAGCACCGGCTAGACACGGAGGGCGACTCAAAGAAGTGGAGAAGACAGTCCCTCAAGGAATTGAGAAGGCACGATATATCTGAAAAGGAAAAAAAAAAAAAAAAGGGAAAGGCAGAGTTCATTTAGGGAAGAACAAGAGGCAGTACCACAGAGCGAGGTGGGAAGGGAGGCAGAAGAGACACGAAGACGGGGCCAGCATGTGGACACAGAGGCCTGGAAGGCGTGGTACAGACGGGTCTCTGAACTATAGGAAATGGGGCATTGTGGGAGGGTTTTGAGCAGCGGAGGGATGGTGCAATCTGTATGTGAGAAGGACACCTTGGTGGAGGGGGAAGGCTGGAGTCAGGGAGGCCCAGGAGGAGGCTGTGGGAGTAGTTTCAGCCGGACCTCTGTGGTTCGGATCCCTGTTCAGCTGACCCAGGGTCCTGGGGGCTCCTCCCAAAGCTCAGGAGGGCCATCTTTTCATAAAAGTGTGGAAAACTTCCTGCCTTCCCACCCTTCCTCTCGGACTGGCTTCCTGCTTGGCCTCCAAACCTGTTCCCATTCCTCCTACCTTCTCTCATTATCTCTGGTTTCAGAATGTTTGCTTTGGCTCCCACTGTCTCCTGTCTGCTCTCTCCTGCGGTTAGTGGTGGATGCTCAGCAAAAAAAACCCTCCTTCCTGCAAGCTGGCTCGGACTCACGGGGCAGGGATCGTCTTCTTTCTACTTTAAGTAAGCGGAATTGGAGCAACCTTGGCCTTGGAAGACAGACTTTGTCTTCTAACGACTCTCCTCCAAAACCACAAATGCATTTTGTCTCGATTTGAGGTGGTTCTTGCCTCTGTCTCAGCAACCTCAGGGTGAGTGTGAAGCAGCACCTGGCAGCCTTAAGATGTCACAGCGGATGCTGTGCTTTTGTGAAAAGTCGATTTCTCTGCAAACCGGCCGAGAGGGCAAAGATAGCACCAGACTCCGTCCATTCAGTAAATGACTGTGATCCAGGCCTTGAGGAGGGAGTCATCAGATAAGACGTCTGCTCCCCAGGCCTCCATGGACAGTGAGACTGGTCACGTGAAAAGGTGCAAAGTGCCGGGCGTGGGCTCTCAGAGGCGGCGCGTGCAGTCTCCAATGAACTTGCACGTGCCTAGCACCATAGCTGTGCAACCTCTCGCAAGTTATTGAACCTCTCTCTGCTTCAATTCCTTGTCTACAGGTATAAGAAAGTTCTTCCCTGGTAGTCTTGTAAGGATTAAATAAAGTAATATAGGAGGAACTTAATGCAGAGCTTGGAGGAATAAACACCAAGTAAATGCTAGCTATCCTTTTTTTCTTTTTCTTTAATTCTCATACCAGAAAGTTGTCTTTTTTAAAGGGTACAATTTAGGGGCACCTGGGTGGCTCAGTTGGTTAAGCGTCCGACTTTGGTTCAGGTTATGATCTCATGGTTCTGAGTTCGAGCCCTGCATCGGGCTCTGTGCTGACAGCTCGGAGCCTGGAGCCTGCTTTGAATTCTGTGTCTCCGTCTCTCTCTGCCCCTCCCCTGCTCATGCTCTGTCTCTCTCTCAAAAATAAACAAACAAATAAATAAATATAGTGTACAATTTCGTGGTTTTTAGTATATTCATAAGGTTGTGCACCCATCACCACTGTTTCCAGAACATTTTTATTACCCCAAAAGAGACTTCTGTATCTGTTATCAGTCACTCTCCCCAACTTCCCTGCCCCAGGCAATCACTGATATACTTTCTGTCTCTATGGATTTGCCAATCCCAGACATTTTATAGGAATGTAATGCTACAGGGGTGCCTGGGTGGCTCCATCGATTAAGCATCTGACTCTTGATATTCTCTCAGGTCATGATCTCACAGTTTGTGAGTTCGAGCCCCACACAAGGCTCCCATTGTCAGCAGTGCGGAACCTGCTTGGGATTCTCTCTCTGTCCATCTCTCTCTGCCCCTCTCCTGCTCTCTCTCTCTCCCTCAAAATAAATAAATAAACATTAAAAAATGTAATCATACATATATATGTGGCTTTTTATGCCTGGTTTCTTTCACTGAGCATAAAGTTTTCAGGGTTCATACATGTTGTAGTATGGAAGCAGTACTTGATTCTTTTTTTTTAATGCTTTTTTTTTAAAGTTTACTTACTCATTTTGAGAGGGAGAGAGACAGAGAGAGGGAGAGAGCATCCCAAACAGGCTCCACACCGGCAGCACAAAGCCTGATGTGGGGCTCGAACTCATAACCATGAGATCGTGACCTGAGCTGAAACCAAGAGTTGGACGCTTAACCCACTGAGCCACCCAGGCGCCCCTTGATTCATTTTTAAGGCTGAAT
Organism: Panthera uncia; assembly: GCF_023721935.1. Lineage (NCBI taxonomy): Eukaryota > Metazoa > Chordata > Mammalia > Carnivora > Felidae > Panthera > Panthera uncia. Next base: position 80,260,040 of record NC_064807.1, on the reverse strand, counting down.
CACGTTCTACTATTGTAAGGATATTTTGTTCATTCATTCGTCAGCTGATGGACATTTGGGTTGTTTCCACTTTGGGGCTATTCTGAGCATACTGTCATGAACATTCGGGTACGCGTTTTTGTGTGAACATATGCTTTCATTTCTTTGGGTAGATACCTAGGAGTGCAATTGCTGGGTCACGCGGGAACTCTGCGTTTCACTTTTTGAGGAGCCGCCAGACTGTTTTCCAAAGCGGCTGCACCAGCTGTTCTTGACTGTAGCTCTCAAAACACTTTCCCACACACATCACTGCACAGCCCCAAGCACCGGGAGGGAAAGTGATATGCCAGAGTCCCAGGGACAATTAGTGGCAGAGCCAGGACCTGAGCCAAGAACTTTGGGGCCCAGATTTATTATGTCACTTGAGGCACCCAGGCAGGATCAATCACCTGGGTTTTACATTGTGCCCCCAATGGATGAGAAGTGGTATGAGTTGTTGCTTCTGCTCACGGCAGCTCACTTTCTAGCAGGTATACGGTGATAGCTCTAGCTTTTTCGACCCCCACCCCAGACACTAGAAGGCCCTGAGCCCCCATTTCCACCCTTGTCAGCAGACATAGCCCCACCTGGTTCCTGAGCCCAAAGCCAAGGGGAACGGTGGCAGGTATGATCTAGAAATGGCTGTGCCGTGCCAGACAGGTGGGTGGTGTTTTGGATGGGAGGAAGCCCTGGGAAGCTTCCTTTCCCAGCTTTCACTTCTCCTGCCTTGATTGGAGGCCAGCCCTGCTTCTCTGCCTTCCTGGTGGGGCCCCTGTCCCATTCCTGACCTACACCAAACTCTCCTCTTTTGTGACCCTCCCGTTTATCCAGTGCCTCACCCAGACCAGGATCTGCTCACAGCTGAGTTCCCAAGCCTCTCTGATGCTCTGCTGAAATGACCTTGAACTATGACTTGACCTGGCCCAAACTCCATTTTCTCATCTCTCACACCTATTCCATCAGGTGGTGTAGGAGCAGCATAGAGCACTGGTGAAGGGGATGGAGTTGGCACTGAGACAAGGGCTTTTAGATACCTAAATACCTGCTGGGTAAGCAGCCAGATCTATTTAAAGGACCAGGGATTGAGCAGTTGCTTTGGAGATGACTTAAGCTTCCTAGGCTGATGAGCCACATCCCAGCATGTTTGATAGCATCGCATGACACTTGTATCTCATGCAAGTGGGACAGAAAACCGAGTGTGAGCTAGAGAGCCCAGAAGCCCGCTGAGATCATGGCAGGCTTCCTGGAGGAGCAGGCCTTGCAGGATGGGCAGGGTTCGCAGGGAATCTAGAGAGGGCAGGAATCTGGGAGGGAGAGAGGCACAAAGGCAGGCACAAGCAACAAAAGTTGCTTCAGGGGGAAAGAGCAAGGAGATGAATCTCCTTTTTAAAGTGTAATACAGGGCCACCTGGGTGGTTCGGTTGGTTAAGTGTCCGACACTTGATTTTGGCTCAGGTCATGATCTCACAGTTGGTGGGACTGAGTCCTACATTGGGCTCTGCTTTGACAGCATGGAACTTGCTTGGGATTCTCTCTCTCCCTCTCTCTCTGTCCCTTCCGCTCTCTCTCTCTCTCCCTCTCTCTCTGTCTCTGCCCCCCTCCCCACTCTCAAAATAAATAAACATTAAAAAAATAAAATCTAATACAATGTTGTCTTATTCAAAGTGATGCACTTTGGTTGTAAGACATTTAGCAGGGAGGGGGAATTGTAAAAATACAATTAAGGAAAGGAGGTAGTCTTGGGGATCCTCACTCCCCAAAGGTAACTAGTTCTAACATTTTGGTGTGGTTTCCTCCTCCTCTTTTAATGAGCATATGTTCATCATACCTGTTCTTTTTCTTTTTTAAAAAAGCAAAAATGGACTCATGTACTATATACTGTCTGTGACCTACTTTTAAAAATGCAGCATGAACTGCGTTCCCTGTCACTAGATATTCTTCTTCACCACTATTTAATGACTTTATAGTATTCTCTCATATGAATGGCGCATAATTTATTTAAGTAATTTTCTATTCTTGGATATTTAAGTGGTTCCCAATTTTTCAATATCATAAGCGTCTTCTACATGAACATCCTTGTGGCTGAAACTTGCTGTACATCCTTAATTATGTCCTTGGGATAAGTTTCTAGTAAAGGAAGTGCTAGGATACCACGATGCAGACTTTAAAGAATCTCAATACATGTTGTCAAATTGCCCCCCGGACTTGGACTTGTTTATATTCCGACCAGCAGAACATAGGGTGCCCATTCTAGTGTTTCCACGAACATGGGGTGCGATTTTTGTCTTCGTGAATTTTATAAATTCAAAACCAGCACTCATGAACCCAAGTTTCCTGAGATGGAAACGGAGGGGCTAATAATGGTATCTATCACAGATTTGTGGTGACAATCAAAACACATAGGGTGCATTGTCGGCTTTAAACACACACACACAATTTACAGTTGTTAGTGATTATCCTAACTCGATCATCCCTGGAATGAGGAGGTCCTATGAGTCAAGGTTGAAAAGATAGTTGGAAGCCAGCTTTGTAAAGGGCTTTGTTTATCTTCCTCTGAACTGTAAAATTAATACATGCTTGTTAAAATTGAAACAGCCCACAGCTTTGACGGTGAAAGTGAAAGCACTCCTTCACCTCCCCACGGTTCTCCCCCAAGAGATTAGATGTGTAACCTGCTAATCTTCTCCCCTACCTTTACAAACTGTGTGTGTGTGTGCACACCTGTGGTTGTAATCTATTGTTGCTGTTTTGTAGAATGGAATCCTGTATAGGATTTTGCTGCCATCTCACAACAAAACACCTACCTTATTCTTTTGAACATCTGCTTGGATGCTAGCCCTGGATAAAGCATAATTTTTTTTTAATGTTTAAAATGTTTCTTTATTTTTGAGAGAGAGAGAGAGAGAGCGAGCCAGGGAGGGGCAGAGAGAGAGGGAGACACAGAATCTGAAGCAGGTTCCAGGCTCTGAGCTGTCAGCACAGAGCCCGATGCGGGACTCAAACCCACAAACCACGAGATCATGACCTGAGCCGAAGTCGGATGCTTAACTGGCTGCGCCACCTAGGCGCCCCTGGATAAAGCATCATTTGCTTATTCTTTCCCTGAACAACACAGTAACCGCTCCTCCTCAGATGCAGACCCTGACGCACTTGAGCTGGTATTTCTATAGTGTGGGTTCCTTGCAGTAGGATGCGAGGTCAGAGTGGTTAGACATTGTCACGCTGTCCAATTGCTCTCTGAGGAGATTGTACCAATTAATTTATTCTCCGGCCAATCCTCCAGGAGTGTGTGGAGGGCTGGGGATGCCAAACTCAGGAGAATTAGGGCAGCCCTTCTGTGGCTTGGTCTAGGTTAGAAACAGCACCTGGCTCCCCCGTAAGTCTCTTAACTCTAAAAGTTCTGAGACGATGCAGAAGCGGGCCAAGATCCGTCTCTGGCACAAGCTTCTTGCTGTCCTCCGCTGCGAAGCAAACCACAAAGGAATCTTTTTCTTGTTAATTAACCAGGGTTTTATTAAACACCTTAGCAGCTAGCCAACTGCTCTGACCCAGCTGTTCCTAGGAGACATTTTGATGAGAAGTTTTGTGTTTTAATTTATACATCTTCAGTGACAGTTTTTGTGTCAGGGTGTGTGCTCTATAATCAAATATTAAATTATGTGAGAGACTCAGCATGAAGCCTTTACTCTCTGCCAGGCACTAGTCTGGGCACTGGAGAGGTAGACGTGAGCACAAAGTTCCTGCCTGTAGGGACGCAGAGTGTAGTGGAGGAACCACGAGTGACAAGGTATAAACCTTGCGTTATGGGGGCACAGGGGTGGGACCAAAGCTCTCTCTCTTTGGGGAATCAGGAATGTGGACAGTGTCTGGATCTCAAAGGCCCAGGAGGCCTTTGTCAGCTGAAGAAGGGAGAAGGATTCTAGACAGGGGGAACAGTATGGGTAATATATCTGAATGGGACGTAGCAAGTTGGGGTCTGGTGTGGCTAAGAGATTAGTTGTGGGTGAAAGAGGCGAAGTCTGGGGGATATGCACAGGAGAGGAGGCTGGAAAGAAAGGTTGAGGCAAAACCATGAAGGCCCTCAAATGTCAGGCTAAGGAGCTTGGTCTCTATCCTCTAGGCGATAGTGAGTCATTGAAGGCTTTAGACCGAAGTATGACACAATCAGAGCTCTGGTCTAGAAAGATCACTCATGCTGTTTGGGGAGTGATTTGCAAGAGGGCAAAGCTGGAGGCAGAAAAGACTAGTAGGTTTTTAAATAAAGCTATTTATGTTACTAGAAGTATTTTAAAATTCTAAGTAAGTAACAAAGATGTCTTGAAAACATCATGCCTAGCTCTATGGCCAGTGGCAGAGGAAGATACTGAGCATAGAGAACATACTTTCTCCACCTCAACACCGTCAGCTGGATTGGAGAAGGAAGACTCATGATCAGTTCATTCTCAGTCTTGTTTGTTTTAAATTTTTTTTTTTATCGTGAGAAGTGTACTCTTCAATCCCCACCCCCTCTCTCACCCATCCCTCCACTCCCTCCTCTCTGGCAACCACCAGTTTGTTCTCTAGAGTTAAGGGCCTGTTTCTTGGTTTCTCTCTGTCTCTCTCTCTCTTTCCCTTTGCTCACTTGTGTTTCTTAAATTCCACATATGAGTGAAATCATATGGCATTTGTCTTTCTCTGACTGGCTGACTTACTTTGCTTAGCATTATACCCTCTAGCTCCACCCATGTTGTTGCAAATGGCAAGATTTCATTCTTTTTTACAGCTAAGTAATATTCCACTGTACATATGTATGTACCACATCTTCTTTATCCATTCATCTGTCGATGGACACTTGAGCTGCTTCCATAATTTGGCTATTGTAGATAATGACTGCAATAAACATAAGGGTGCATATATCCCTTTGAATTAGTGTTTTTGTATTTTTGGGTAAATATCCAGTAATGCAATTACTGGGTAGTAGGGTAGTTCTATTTTTAGTTTTTTGAGGAACTTCTATATTGTTTTCCACAATGGCTGTACCAATTTGCATTCCCACCAACAGTGCATGAGGGTTCCTTTTCTCCACATCCTCACCAACACTTGTGCCTTGTGTTTTTGATTTTAGCCATTCTGATAAGTGTGATCTTATTGCAGTTTTGATTTGCATTTCCCTGATGATGAGTGATGCTGAACATCTTTTCATGTGTCTCTTGACCATCTGTATGTCTTCTTTGGAGAATGCCTGTTCATGTTCTTTTGCCCATTTTTTAATTGGAGGATTTGTTTTTTGGATGTTGAGTTGTATCTGTTCTTTATAGATTTGGATACTAACCCTTTATCAGATTACGTTATTTGCAAATATCTTCTCCCACTCCACAGGTTGCCTTTCAGTTTTGTTGGTTGTTTCCTTTGCTGTGCAGAAGCTTTTTATTTTTATGTAGTCTCAACAGTTTATTTTTGCTTTTATTTCCCTTGCCTCAGGAAACATACCTTGAAAAATGTTGCTATGACCAATGTCAGAGAAATTACTGCCTGTGCTCTCATCAAGGATTTTTATGGTTTTAGGTCTCACCTCTGTAGGTCTTTTATCCATTTTGAGTTTATTTTTGTGTATGGTGTAAGAAAGTGTTCCAGTTTCAATCTTTTACAAGCGGGTGTCCAATTTTCCCAACACTATTTGTTGAAGAGACTGTCTTTTGCCATTGTATATTCATTCTTCCTTTGTCAAAGATTAATTGACCATATAAACTGTGGGTTTATTTCTGGGTTTTCTATCCTATTCCATTGATCTATGTGTCTGTTTTTATGCCAGAACCACACTATTTTGATTACTGCCGCTTTGTAATATAACTGAAAATCTAGAATTGTGATACTTCCAGCTTTGTTTTTCTTTTTCAAGATATTTTGGACATTTGGGGTCATCTGTGGTTCCATACAAATTTTAGGATGTTTTTTTCTAGTTCTGTGAAAAATTTTGTGAGAATTTGATAGGGATTGTATTAAATCTGTAGATTGCTTTGGGTAATATAGACATTTTAACAATATTTGTTCTTGCAACCCATGAGCATGGAATGTCTTTCCATTTCTTTGTGTTGCCTTGAATTTCTTTAATCAGTGTTTTATAGCTTACAGAGTACAGGTCTCTTACCTTTTTGGTTAAGTTTATTTCTAGATATTTTATTGTTTTTGGTGCAATTGTGAGTGGGATTATTTTCTTTATTTCACTTTCTGCTTCTTCATTATTAGTGTGTAGAAATCCAACAGATTTCCTCACATTGATTTTGTATCCTGCAACTTTACTGGGTTCATTTATCAGTTCTACTTTTTTGTTTTGTTTTTTATTCTTTTTTGTGGAGTCTTTAGGGTTTTCTATGTATAGCATCATGTCATCTGCAATGGTGAGAGTGTTACTTCTTCCTTACCAATTTGGATGCCTTTTATTTCTTCATGTTGTCTATTTGCTGTGGCTAGCTTTTCCAGTACTATGTTGAATAAAAGTGGTAAGAGTGGACATCCCCATCTTGTTTCTCTCAGTCTCATTTCCAATCAAAGAACAAGACTGAAATTAACAACAAGACACCTTATTTCAACTAATATTTTGAAACCCACTTTCACGAGAGTGTCAGTAAACAGGCACTTTTTTAATATGGTAACGGCAGTGTGCATCAGAACAGAGTTTGACAGGATGTATGGCAAACCTTTAAATAATTCTTTGCATCTTTCTATCTAAACATTTTTCCTCCAGGAATTTATGCTAAAGATAATAAAAAATGAAAAAAGAAAAAGCCTTGAGGGTAAAGATGTTTATCATTCTGTTATTTATGAAAGCAAAAAAGTGGAAGGGAGTATATATCTAAATTAGGGCAGTTTTTAAGTTAATTGTGGTCAAACTGTATTTTTGCACATATTAAATCCAGTTTTTAAAATAATACCTAATAACATAGGAAAAGTACTGTTCTGTAATACATTCAAAAGCAGTATATAATGCTATACAGAACATGATCCTATTTTGGTTTTCTAAATAGTGATCTGTTTCCAACCCTCTCTATCTGGAAAAAAAAATCCACAGTAGGGTTAACTGTGGCTATCTCACTAAATTTTGTTTTCTTCCCTATATTTATTATTCTCTAAATTGTCTACAGTGAGGATGTAGCGTTCTAATAATTAGAAAAAGCAATGAAATTATTTTTTGTGTTAAAAAAAAGGCAAAGGAAATCCATGAAAATGGAAATGACACAACTAATAAACCCAAAGAAGGCTCAACCTTGCTAATTGTTAAAAATGCAAATTAAAGCATTGTTGTGATCCTATGTTTTAAAGGACCGACTTTAGAAGAAGAGCCTGCTAGTTACACAGTATGCATTGGCAACAGTGTGAAGAGAAGCACTTGTATGCTGCAGATCTGGGTATAATTTGGTTCAGGCTTCTTGAAGAACAATTTGCCAGTCTACCTCAGAATCCTTCCAAATGTGTAATTTCTCTGTAAAGTGGGTTTTATTTATTTTTTTAAATTTATTTATTTATCTTGAGAGAGATAGAGGGAGCAAGCAGGGGAGAGGCAGAGAGAGAGTGGGAGAGAGAGAGAGAATCCCAAGCAGGCTCTGTGCTGCCAGCAGATCATGACCTGACCCAAAATCAGGAGTCGGATGCTTAACCGACTGAGCCACCCAGGCGCCCCTGTAAAGTTCATTAAAAAAGATTTTTTTTAATGTTTATTTGTTTATTTTTCAGGGGAGGGGTAGAGAGAGAGGGAAACACAGAACTTGAAGTAGGCCCCAGGCCCAAGGTGGGGCTCAAACCCATGAACTGTGAGATCATGACCTGAGCTGAAGTCAGATGCTTAGCCAACTGAGCCACCCAAGAGCCCCTGATTTTAAAGATGTGCAGGGATGCCTGAGTGACTCAGTCGGTTAAGTGTCCGACTTCACCTCAGGTCATGATCTCACAGTCGTGGGTTCAAGCCCCGTGTCGGGCTCTGTGCTGACAGCTCAGAGCCTGGAGCCTGCTTTAGATTCTGTGTCCCCCTGTCTCTCTGCCCTTCCCCTACTCATGCTCTGTCTCTCCCTGTCTTTCTCTCTCTCACAAATAAACACTTAAAAAATTATAAAAGAAGATTGTATTGTAATTGTATTCCTCAGATAACTTAAAGACATAGTTAAGGAATTGTGTACAAGTTTATGAGCAGGAAAGCCTTCCACAGCATTAAAAAAAATACTAGTAAAGAGTATTTACAGTAATGTTATAGACTATATTTATGGATGTGGAAATGTGTATTACATATTTAAAATGTTTTCAATATAGATCAAGACCTTCCCTTGGTGTGATCCCTTTAAAAAAAAAACAAAACAAATTTTAGGTAACTCAGTTGGTTAAGCATCTGACTCTTGATTTTGGCTCAAGTCATGATCTCATGGTTTGTGGGATCGAGCCCCCATGTCAGGCTCCACGCTCACAGCATGGAGCCTGCTGGGGATTCTTTCTCTCCCTCTCTCTCTGCCCCTCGTCTCCCCTCAAAATAAATAAGGACCAAGTTTTATATATATGATATATAAATGTATATAAATATATACTTCTGTATTATATATATTATATTTATAGATATATGTTGTATATATAAAGGGTCTGGAAGAAGAAGAATATACACCTAAATGCTAATATTGGTCATATCTGGGTAGGTGGGGATTATGGCTATTTTAAAATATCTTCAAAATAATAATTTTCAAAACAAGTGTAAAAAATCTTTACAGATTTTGAAATAGATTATGGGTATTAAAACCCACCAGTTAACTGCCGTCCTGAAGGCTCAAAGCTAAGAGCGAGTGCTACCACGGGTTCTGCAAGGTTAGTCTCCAGAAATAGGCTACAGAAGCAGCAACCTGGTCCCTGGATGAGCAAGAACCCTGCTCGTCTGATCCATGGAAGAAACATTTCCAGTTCGCCTTTTCCTGGGGACCAGGCTGACACGTAGTAGGACAGGGAGGCTGGAGAAGCCTAGACACCAAGGGTGGGATCCTGGGCAGGCTTGCTGTCATCTGACTCCTGGAGCTGCTCCTGCCCCCCTTTTGTCGGACCTCCTTACCCACCCACCCCCACCACTGCATTTCAGCAATTCAGATTTTCTTTCATTCTCTCACCTGAAATTTCCTTTTTCTTTCCATAGAAACTTTAGCTGGAACGGTCCCTTCTCCTGAAACATTTCCTTTCCCACTCCTCTGTCACCTGGGCAACATGTACTTCATGTTTAATTTTTTTAATGCTTATTTGAGAGAGAGAAGAGAGAGAGAGACAGAGAGTGAGCAGGGGAGAGGCAGAGAGAGAGGGACACAGAGAATCCCAAGCAGGCTCCACAGGGTCAGCACGGGGCCCCACGCAGGGCTTGAACCCACGAACCGTGAGACCATGACCTGAGCTGAAATCAAGAGTCAGACGCTTAACCGACTGAGCCACCCGGGCGCCCCTCATGTTTTATCTTAAAAGTCGTTTTCTACTTTTGAAGATGAAGATTAGGTTTATTATTTTGATTGTAGTGATGGTTTATGGGTATAATATATATCAAAATGTACCAAAACATGTATTTTCAATATATGTTCAGTTTATTGAATATGAATTATACTTCAAGAAAATTGTAAAAAAAGAAGCCACTTTCTCAGGGAGACAGGTCCTGAACTCCCCCAGTCCCCACCTCCAATTCCAAGCTGTATAAGCCTTCTTTGGTATATGTGATGAGTATGAGTAAATGATTCATGTCCTATATGGTGATGAATGAATGAGTGAGGGCACAGGCTCAGCCTGTGCCCAGAGGGCTAAGGAGTGGCAGAGACCCCAGGAGTGAGGAGGGGGCAAGGGAGTCTGGAGATGGCATTAGAACAAGTTAAGAGGGGTGCTCAGAAGTTGGAGTCAAGCCAGAAGCTGGGCCGGGCAGGTACTGTGCCTCAGTTTCCCCAGGCTGGAAATTGAAGAGGATAGTAATACTATTAATAGCTATCTTATAATTGCTGTGGACTATTTTTGTTGAGGATTAAATAAGTTAATCCGCATGCAGGGTTTGGAACAGTGCCTGATGCCTGACTCCATTGGAGGTACTAAGTGTTCATATCAAGCCTTATTTGGTTGTGAACAGCCATCAATAAGTCTGGGAGCCCCTGCTGCAAACCTGTGATTGATTTGGATTCAGGTTAATGGTGGGTGACTTCAGGGGTCATGTCCTTTCCCTAAGAGACCCCTCTTGTCCTCCGTCTCCCTTCACCCAGCTGCTGGACAACCTCTGTCCCTTCAACCTTCCTGCCGGTACTTCGAAACCCCTGTCAGTGTCTCTACCTTATTTTGCAAAGCTGTGTTTCTGAAGCCTCCTCTCTCCAAACGGCAGGAAGGCACATATGCTGCAGCTTATGCTTCTATTTAGAGGTGGGGATTTGAAAAGAGAGTGTACACGCGTGGATAAGCATTTGTGTGCTTGCTCGTGTGGTCTTATAGTTGTGAACGTGCGTGTGCCTGTGCTTGCATGAACCCACATGGTTGTGCATTTACGCATGTTCACAGGCATGTGAACTTGTGAATGACTGCCTGAGCATGTAGATGAGAATGCACTTGGGTATATGCACATGCATTTGTGAGCATGCATGTGTGCCCATGACCGTGTGTGTGTGTGTGTGTGTGTGTGTGTGTGTGTGTGTGTAGTGTTGTAGGGTGTATTTCATGTGCATCTCGGTTTGTGTGCATGTTTGCACATGCGTGCTTTTGTGTATCTGGGTGCATATGGTGTAAGCTTGCCTCTCTTCACGCCCCAGGAGGCATCAAGGCAAGTGCAAACCACAAGGAACAAAGGAATAATCTGCATAATTTAGCCTTTGATCTCAGGCCACCCCCAATCCTCCCTAGCTCTCACTCCAGCTGCCAAGCTATTTCCCCAGCCCTGCGGAACCCGTCTTCGAGCTTTGTCTTATAGAAACCCCAGCCTCTCCTTGCTACCGCAGCAGAGGCATCGGGCTAGACAGGGTAATGAACATTTACTGAGTACCTATGGTGCAGCAGGCATCTGTACAAGATGCCTCACAGACATTCTCAAATCTTCCCGTCAGTCCCACAAAGTGTAACAATTCTTCCCATTTGGTGTTTGAGGAAGCTGAGGATCAGAGGGATTAAGCTATTTGTGTAAGTGGTGGATCTGGATTTGAACTCAAGACTATGTAGGCAGAGCCTCCGCTCTCTCTGCTTCATGAAGTTGTCCTCCGGGAGCATGTCCAGCCAGCGGTACGGAGAAGATGAAGTGCAGCCAGAGCTCCTGGGGAGGGAGATGTCCTGGGAGACACAGATGTGAGGGGAAAGGGATGCGAGCAGGAATCGGTAGGGAGTGCAAAAGTTGCCCTTTCTCTGTTTCCATAAGAAGGGCTGGATGGAGAAATCCCCGGTGTGCAAATGGTCCACAGATGGAGCAGGGAAAGCAAGGGATGGCCTGAGAGCAGAAACCGCAAAGGTGAAAAAGCGTCATTTTTGCCACCCCTATCTTCAGGACCCTGAGAATGCCACATCAAATCTCTCCATTTTCTCAACTGGAAAATCTGCCTGGGAGATGGGTTTTATAAGCTCTTGCTAAAACTAGCATTTGTTGATCTACTGTGCTAAGTCATGGAGCCTCATAATCAATTTGTAAAATAGTTACTACTGTTGTTCCCATGTTACAGACAAGAACACCGGGGCTCTGAGAGGTTATATTGCTTGCCCAAGTGGCAGAGCAGGACACAAACCTGAGGGTTGTCTGACCCCCAAAACTCGATTAGGCTTCCCTGTTTCAAAGTTTATTTTTTTAATGTTTATTTATTTATTTTTGAGAGAGAGAGAAAGAGAGAGAGAGAGAGAGGGAGGAAGGGACAAAGAGAGAGGGAGACAGAGAACCCTAAGCAGACTCCATGCTGCCGGCACAGAGTCTGATGCGGGGCTTGAACCCACGAACCGTGAGATCATGACCTGTGCTGAAACCAAGAGTTGGACGCTCAACTGACTGAGCCACCCAGGCACCCATCTGTTTTAGAGTTTAAAACAGGTAGTATATAAAATACCACAGACATAGTAGGCACTCAGCAAATGGTAGCTGATAATAATGATAATGATGATAAAGAATGTGGAGGAGGAGGAGGGGAAGGAGGAAGAAGAAAGGGTATTTTGCTGAGAGTTGAGGTGGCATTAGGTTCCTCAGGTGTCAAAATTTCTGGAAAATCCCACACTGTTAGCAATCATTTTTAGAACAATGAGTTGCTTTCCTTAGAGAGCCCAGTGATGTCTGTTCCTGTGACAGCTAGGCCAGACCCAAAGCCCAGCTACCACTTTTTAGCTCTGTGGCTCTGAATACCCTAACATCTCTCGCCATTATTTCCTGATCTATAATGTGATGATAATAATAGCCCTGCCAGGTTCCTCAAAAGGGTAAACATACAGTTACCACATGACCCAGTAATTCCACTCCTAGGTGTTTACCCAAGAGAAAGGAAAACAGATGTCCACACAAAAACTTGTACACAAATATTTATAGTGCCATTATTCATTAACAGCTAAAAAGTGGAAACAGCCCCAATCTCTATCGGCGAGTGAAAGGATAAGCAAAATGTGGTAGACCCCTATAATGGGCTAGTATTCAGCAATAAAGGGGAGTAAAGTGCCAAGATGAGCTACATCATGAATACGTGAATGACCCTTGAAAACATAATACTGAGTGGAAGGAGCCAGTCACCAACGCTCGCATGGTGTAGGATTCCACTTGTATGAGATGTCCAGAATAGGCGGGCCCGTAGAGATGGAGGGTAGCTAGGTGGTGGCCCGAGGGAAGATGGAGAATGGCTGTTAAGGAGTAGGGGGTTTTCTTTTTGGGGTGACAAACATGTCCTGAAAGTAGAGAGTGGCGCTGAGCGCACAACTCTGTGAATGTACCAAAAACCAGTGAATCGTATACCTAAAGAGAGTGAATTTTGGGGCACCTGGGTTGCTCAGTTGGTTAAGCGTCTGACTCTTGATATTGGCTCAGGTCGTGATCTCATGGTTTGTGAGTTCAAGTCCCATGTCGTCGGGCTGACAGTACGGAGCCTGCTTGGGATTCTCTCTCTCTCAAAATAAATAAATAAACTTCAAAGAATGAATTCTGTGGTATGTGTATTACATCTCGAGAAAAAACATAATCTGGTTTTTTTGTGTGAAGTTTAAATGAGAGCCTTTAGGTAAATCCCCTAGCACAGAGCATGCCTTGCAGGAAGCACTCATTCAACGCTGCATAATTCAAATAAATGCTAGCTACTATGACCATTATTATCCTTACTAGACTAGCTGGTGATTTTACTTCCTTAACCTCCGAGAGCTTCTGACTCCTCACCTCAAACAGGAGTAATGATACTTTAATTAGGGTTTTTTAGTCAGAGGCAACAGACACCTACTTGGGCTCTTGAGTGAAAAAGGAGTTGTTCATTGGAAAATGCAGTGCAAATGACCGACTTAGAGAAAAGGACAAAGGGTGGGCTCAGAAAGAAAAGACCCAAGGGACAGAATCTAAAGAAGAGTATCTGAGAAGCTATGGACTTCTGGTGAAGCATGCGGTCCAGAGTCAGGCTATAGGGGCTTGAACCTAGCTCAGCCCAGAAAGGCTGTGTGGCTTTGCTTTGTTGCCTCGGTCTGTTCGTCTGCTAGACAGGGAAGATACGGAAGATATCAAGGATTAAATGAATTAACGTCTGAAATGCCTTATTATTATTATTATTATTATTATTGACAGGGCCCTGTTGCTGGGATGATTCAACTTAGTTTCTCTGACTGTGCATGGCTCTGTCCAAGGTAAGATCCCTAGGGAGTATGATGGGGCTTACCTACACCCCTACTCCAGGAGAGGCTGGAGAGTATTGATTGACAGCCCCACTGAGGCTACCAAACTATGGGGACAGAAGTGATACCCAATGGAGAATCCAGCAGAAAGGGGAGGAGGCACTTAGCAGCAAAGCCAACCCAGGTCTCCTGCAAATAAATCCTTCAGAGGATCACAGATAGTACATGCAAAATGCATGGCACACAATAGGCCCTTAACTACTGGGATTCTTCTTCTCAGCTGATGGCTATTCTCTACCTGGGGGCTCTGAATTTTTCATTACCGTTGCAATAAAGATCTGGGACAGATTGTAAAAGGCTCTGAATGCTGTGTTTAAGGCATCTGTATTTTATTCTGAGAAACAAGTAAGGTGCACCATCTCCTGAAAACCCCATGACATTCTCAGAGTCCCTGTGGATAATACTCTGCATTCCCCAAGCCTCCCAGCTGTGTGACGATGGGCCTCAGCTTCCCCGTGCCTAAAATGTGGTCGCCTTTTAGGTTCTGTGGGGCTTAAATGAGATAGTATTTATAAAGTACTTAGAATAGTGTCTGCCCCAAGGTAAATGCCCAATGAATTGTAGCGGTTATAATAAATAAAATGAAGCTCAAGAGCCCCGCCTTATGATGTTGATGGGAGAATCGATTAGAATCGAAGAGGATATAGCACTTTGCACACGGCATAAGGCTGTGTCCCAGAAAGAGGTGTCCTTGATTATAATCCCCACTGGCATAAGACACACCTTTAGTCTAAGCCTTACTGTTTTTTGTGAAATAAAATAACGTTAAGGGTACACATGTAATGACAAGATGGAGCCTGACCTCAGAAGCATTGAAAGATCAAAAGGGTGTGTCTTAGAATGTGAGGAAATAAAGTATTGATAATTCAATATTTCACATAAAGAATGTTCTCATAGAGTCTATTACCAATTTCCCAAAACTTAGAACACAATATTGCTTACTTAATGCTAAAAGGGCACTGAGCATAATTTAATCTTTCCTTGAAGCTTTTGAATTTCCTTGAAGGCAAGATCAGCAATTTTAAAATACACTTTTAGATCCTACAGCTCAATGGTTCTCAACCCTGACTACACATTAGCATCCCCCTTGAGAGCTTTTAAAAAATGCTGTTGCCTGGGTCCCATTTCAGACCAATTAAATCTGAGTCTCTGGGGGAGGAACCTGAGCACTAGAATTTTTGCAATTTCCCAGGTAGTTCTAATGTACAGAGAGTATGAGAACCGTTCCTCCCAGCCCGGGCTGAGCCCACCGAGCGTGTATTTGCAGATGAGGTTGAAGAGATCTGCAGAGGCTGGGTCACGGAGGGTTCCATACACCAGGTAACAAAATAGCCCACAAATCCAGGGGCTGAAAGCAGTGATTTCTTATTTCTCCTGATTCTGTAGGTTGGCTGGGCACTTCTTCTGCAGGCCTGACCTGTGCTCTGTCCTCACTCGCGCAGCTGAATTCACTTGGTGGCTTGGCTGGGGACTGGCCTAGCTGGAACAGCTGGACTTCTTTCAACGTGGTCTTTGATCCTTGATTTCTTCTCTGCATGGTGCTCTCAGGACGGTATTCTAAGAGAATGAGGGTAGAAACTGCAAGGTCTTTTAAGGCCTAGCCTTGGGAGTCATGTAATGTTACTTCTGCCTCATTTCTTAGAGCAATTCACAAGGTCAGCACAGACTCAAGCGCTGGGAAAACGGGCTCTACCTCTTGATAGGAGGCGTGGCAAAGTCACATTGCAAAGGAGGATGCATCTGATAGGATGAGTTTGTGGCCATATTTTGCAGGCTACCACACGGATGGAAGATGGTGAAGCCTGGCCTAAAGCAGGGGCAGCAGAAAAAAGTGAATTCATTTATTCAGTCAGTCAGTGTTCAGTAAATATCCACTGAATGAATATTTATTGAACACTACCTTTATAGAAGGCACTTTTCAAGGCATTGGGGAGACAATGGCAGAGTACTGCTAGTGTGGAGCTTACAATCTAGGGAGGGAGGCACACAAAAAGCAAATCAATATACTGTATAATGTAAAATTCAAAAGTGCTATGAAGAAATGTAAAGCAGGATAAGGGATTAGAGAGGGCTCTTCCAGACGGAATAGTTAGGGAAGGCCTCTTTGGGTAAGTGAAAGCAGCAGAAACCTGAATGAAGTGAACCATACAGACGTTTAGAGTTTGGGAGGAGATCAGCAAGTACAAAGGCCCTGAGGCAGCAACAGGTTTCATGTTTGAGAAACAGTCAGTCCAATGTGGCTGGGCACAGGGGATGAGGGAGAGAGCAAAAGATGATGAGGTAGGAGAGGCAGGCAGGGTTCACAATGTGTGGGACTTTGTAGAGCATAAAGATTTAGGATTTTTATTTCAGTTTTAAAGGGAGAGGCCATTGGAAGATTGTGTGCAAGATTGAGCTTTCTTTCAAAAGGCTCATTCTAGCTACTGGGTTGAAAGAGATTGAAAAAGCAGGGGTTGGGGAGCAGCTGGGTGGCTCAGTCAGTTAAGCATCCGACTTTGGCCCAGGTCATGATCTCACGGTTCACGGGTTTGAGCCCCGCATAGGGCTCTGTGCTGACAGCTCAGAGCCTGGAGCCTGCTTCAGATTCTATATCTCCCTCTGTCTCTACCCCTCCCCTGCTCATGTTCTGTCTCTCTCTGTCTCTCAAAAATAAATACATGTGAAAAAAAAATTTTTTTTTTAAAGAAAAGAAAAAGCAGGAGGGTTGATTGAGAGGTTATTACGCGGACAATATTTGGAATGGAGAAAGTGGTATATTTTGAAGGCACGGCCAATAAGGTTTCCTGAAATATTGGCTATAAGGTGTGGGAGGAGAGATTAAGGAGAAGTCCAAAGCTGTTGGCTTGAGCAACTGGGTGAATTGTGGTGCCATTTACCGAGATAAGGGGGAACCTTATCCTCCCTGGGATAAGGGGGATATTCCTGGGGAAGAAACTAATGAGTTGAGACTAATCAAACATTTGGTTTTAGGTATGTTAAGTTTGAGATACCTTTTAGACCTGAGTAGGCAGTTAGCCACTGAGTCTGGAGTCCACATTGGATGGAGTTCCAGATAGAAATCTGTGTGTTATCAAGGGTTATGTCAAATTTGGAGACTGGATGGATCACTTAGGGAGTGAGTTTGACAGTGTGGAGAGCTGAAGACTGAGCCCCGGGGCACTGCGACATTTACTGGTTGATCCAGCCGAGGAGACTGAGAAGGAGTGGCCAGTGAGGTGGAAGATACAGAGGAGGTGTGGAATCCTGGAAGCCCAGGAAGAGAGTACTTCTAGAAGAGAGGGGGATCAATACTGTTGAGTGCTGCTGAGGAGGCAGGTAAGCTGAGGCAGAGAAAGAACCGTTTGGATGTGGCAACATGGAAGCCACTGGTGATTTTAAGATTAAATGGAGCAGAGTGGAGGGGGTTGAGGAAAGAATTAGGATAATCACAGAGACAGGTTGTATGTGTATGTGTGTGTGTGTGTGTGTGTGTGTGTGTGTGTGTGTGTATGCGTGTGCATTTCGCTGAGAAAAAGTACAGAGTATTTCTCTGCTGTGGAAGCAGCTTACTAGAAAGGGAAATTATCAATGATGCAGGAGAAAGGGGGACAAATGAAGGAACAAAGGGCATGTGAGCCAGTGGACACGGGGGAGCAGCTGGCCTTAAGGCAGCAGGGAGGACACTTCTTCCATTGTGTCCAGAGTGGAGGCAGACCACACGGGCTCAGATCGGGCTCAGATGCAGGTAGATCGGAAGACTTTGCAGTAGGGTGTGGAGAGAGTCAGGAGAGGCATTCGGAGAGCAGAACAGGAATGAAAGAGTCCCTTCAGGACTTACTGCATGTCCCAGTGAGGCCATCTCTTATCAACAGCCTCTCCCAACACCTGTCTGTGCCAAGCGCCAGGCAGAGGGGCTAGCAGATGACTTACCCGGTGCCCCTGCTGATGAGAAGTTCACAGTCTAAGAAGGGAGACAGACCAGTAAACTGACAACTTCAATACAATGTGCTATTAATAAAGACGTGTACAGAACATTTTGAGAACAAAGAGGGAGTGAGTAACTCTGCCTGGAGGGGTCAGAAAAGGCTTCACAGAGGTGAAATTTAAATTAGGCTTCAAGGAGGAGGAGAACATTATCAGGTTGGCTAGAGGAGGAAGGTCGTTCAAGGTGGAAAGAACTCATGCAGCGCAGCGAAAACCTCAGAGATGAGAAAGATCTATTACTTCTTTTTTTGTACCACCTGCCTCTTCCCACCTCTCCCCTCCCCATTCCCGAGCTGTCGTCTCTCAGGCTTGCTTAGTTCAAGAGGAAATTTTTCTTTCTGGAAAGTTTAATAAACTTCCGTTCAGCCTGTACTGAGTCATGACAAAGGTGTGTTTCACACTTAAACAAACGTCTCAGATGTTATTTTTTGCACTTGAAGAACAAGCTATTTTTAAAGAAATCCAAACTCACTGGGACTCAGCACGGACGAGTTCTGTGACCTGTTTTTAAGAAGTGAGCTTTGGAAAGGAACATAGTGACCAGCTGTGGCAGAATCAGAGGACCTGGCAATTCTTTCCTTTAAATGTTTCAGTGAGCCAGTGAGTAGTTTCACCTTACTAAGTTGCTCATTTTATCTTGGCTATCTGGTCTTCTAGAAAGCTCTCAGGAAGCATGCAACAATTATCCAACAACAGAATGAGGGAAGATGAGGCCAGCACTGTCTCAGAGTGGCAGAGAAGACAGAGAGAAGGGGGTGGATTTGAGAGGGGTTTAAATGGTGCAGTGAACAAAGGGAAAGATATTTCCGCATGCCCCAGAAGGGTTGATATACCCATCTATGTAGCTGGCCTCCTCGTTGGATGGGCCATTAATTCCTTTCCTTCCCTCCCAGAGCATGCATCCCTTTCCCCCATTGAGTCTATGCCTCTGCTCCCTTGAATAGGGTCTGGTCTGTGACTACATTGACCAACTGAACACAGGGGAAGTGACTCTGGGCCAGTCCTACAACTAATCTTTAATAGTTTATAAGAGCTATTGCTGTGAGAAACCCAAGGTAGATGAAGAGGCTACATATGGGTAGTCCAGCTAACATTTCAGCTGCTCCCCGGCCAAGAATCAGTGTCTGTTGCTAAGTACATGAGTGCGCCATCTTGGACATTCAGCCCATTGAGCCTTCGGATGAATCCAGCCCCGGCTGACATCTGAGTACAATTGTGTGAGTGACCCCAAGTGAGAACTACCCAGCTGAGCCCAGTCAACCTACAGGACCATGAGAGACAATAATAAATTGTGTTAAGCTGGTAAATTTTAGGGTGGTTTGTTACACAGAAAGAGCTAACCAGAATATCATATATTTTCATCAGTCTTTGCTAACACTAGGCACTGTGCTAGGCACTTTTCATTTTACTGCTCACGACAACTTGGAATTAAGTATTATTATACTCCTTTTGGAACATGAAACGATGCTCAGAGATGTTTCAGAACTGACCACATACCACTCTAGCACGTGTCCCATAGGTGCTACAGCTGGACACTTTCCTATTATATACATCATTTCATTTCTCTCAACCCAGCCCCTCCTCTCAAGCACTTCGGCTCAGAGAGGGGTGCTAGACTGCCCAAGCTTTCAGCCCGAAACGGCTGCACTGCCTTTGTCCACTTGGTTGAAACGGAAACAGCTTGGATCTTTAGAGTCAGGAGACCTGGAGCTGAGTCCCAGCTCTGCCACTCAGTTGCCGTTTTATTTTTGGCAAATCACTTCCCCTCCCTGGGCTTTCATTTCCTTTTCTGAGAATAAGGTGATTGGGGTAGAATTGGGTTGTTTCTAAAGCCCGAGTAATATATTAATTCCTCCATGTAAAAAACTTTTCTTATAAAAATTTCCAAACATACCCAGATGCAGAGAGCACAGTGAACTTTCATGTGCCCTTTATCTAGTTTTGATAAATCATTTCCATTTTGCCATACTGTATTTAATTTTTGTCCCCACCTTCCCCCCCCCCCACCTTACTAGAACATGGCATATCTAAATTAGGGTTGCCAGACTTAGTAAATGACAATACAGGACACTCAGTTAAATTGGATAACAGCAAATAATTTTTTAGTATAAGTATGTTTTGTGCAACATTGTATTTTATCTTGCAGCCCTACCTTAAATGCTTCAGTTTGCAGTTTTAAAAAAGGAGATTTTATTATACAATTACAAGGTTCTGACGACACCTGATGATATCAACAATAATTCCTTAATAGCATTTAATATGTAGTACACATCTAAATTTTCATGTTTGTCTAGAAAACGTCTCTCACTGGTAGTTTGTTCAAAAGTAGATATATTTGGTATTTGTATTTACAAATTGTAGTTTGTATTTTGTTCCTAAAGCTCTTTAAAAAATATTTATATTTTATTATTTAAAAATTTTTTTTCAACATTTATTTATTTTTGAGAGACAGAGACAGAGCATGAGAGGGGGAAGGGCAGAGAGAGAGTGTGAGACACAGAATCTGAAGCAGGCTCCAGGCTCTGAGCCATCAGCACAGAGCCCGATGCGGGGCTCAAACTCACAAATTGTGAGATCATGATCTGAGCCGAAGTTGGGCACTTAACTGACTGAGCCACCCGGGCACCCCCAAAAAGATTTTTATTTTTAAGTAATCTCTATATCCAACATGGGGCTCAAACTTACAACCTTGAGATCAAGAGTCACAGGCTCTACCACCTGAGCCAGTCAGGCATTCCTGGTTGTTAAAACTCTTAAAGTCACTTGTGATCTAGAACAATCCCTTCTTCCTCCCCTCCCTACTGCCAGCTTTTCTTTTTTCATGTTATTGATTTATTGAAGTAATTGGGCCACTTGTCTTGTAGATTACATGTTCTGAATTTAGCCAATTGCTTCTTTATAGTGTGTCATTTACTTGCTCCTCTAGCCTTTGGACTTCCTATAGATGGTAAGTTTGATTTAAAAGCTTCATCGCATTCAGTCTAACCTTTTTGGCCCAGATAGAGATGCTGTGTAGTTTAGAATGCATCTCACCTGGAGGCACAGAATGTACTTTCATGTAACTTTTAGTAATGCTAACATTTGTTAGTGGATTCAGGTAGTGACACCCTTATTTCTTCTTTGTCATGTTCCCTGTCAATCCTTGATGAAAATTTTACCATCTATTGATGACCATTGCCTAAATCAGGTATATTGTTAGGGTTTGCAAAATGACGATGATCTAATTTTAACATGCCTTCTGATTTATTAGCTGAAATTGTTTTGTATAGAACTTTTTCTTATCCTCTGGGGGTTGTTGATTACCTGAAATTTAGTTCATAATAAAAGGCAGAATAAATGCTCAACTTTTTTTAAAAACAGAACCCTCCAGTTTTTATGAAATTTCCAAGCAATGACGATATTACCAATTTAAATGATCATAAATTTTTTTTTTACTTCTCTGCTATTACATTTATGTCACTTTTGTCCTAAAAATTTTGAATCTTAACAACATTGATGTTGTTGCTAATATGTTTTATTCCATGATAGACCTATTTTAAAGTAGCAGCACTAATATCATTACTAACAGTAAGACTATTGAGAAAAGTTTAAGATTCCTCCCCCCCACTTTATCCTTAGAATATATCTCATTAATGATATATGGTCAAAAATACTTTGTTTTAGGGTCAATTGGAGTGATTCTTTTTTCTTCTGTGGTCATGTTATCAACCTGATTATAAAGTCATGTCCATGTTTTGGCTTGTTTTTCATTTTAGGGCTTATTTAAAAATTTATATGATTTAATAATTTAAATATTTACATGAATCACTTATGTGATTTCAAAGTCAAAGGTATCTAAGAAGGCTCATTCAGAGAAGCCTCACTTCCTATCTTTTCTCTTCCACTCTGTTCATTTTCTCCCCTATAGAAACCCCCCCCTTTTTAAATGTTTATTTTCAGGAGAGAGAGAGAGGAGAGAGAGAGAGAGAGAGAGAGAGAGAGAGACAGAGTGCAAGTAGGGGAGGGACAGAAAGAGAGTAAGAGACACAGAATCTGAATCAGGCTCCAGGCTCTGAGCTGTCAGCACAGAGCCCAACACAGGGCTTGAATTCATGAACTGTGAGATCATGACCAGAGCCAAAGTTGGCTGCTTAACCAACTGGGCCACCCAGGTGCCCATCCTATAGAAACCCTTTTAAAGCTTTCTCCACCCCAGCATTTGACATTTGGGCTGATGTCATATTGGGCATATTTGGGAGCATATTGACATTTTGGGCTGACAATCCTTTGTTAGGGGGGGTGATCCTGTGTATTGAGGGTATTTGGTAGCATCTCTGGTATGTACTTACTGGATGCCAGTTGTTGTAACTAAAAATATCTCTAGACATTGCTAACGTGTGTGTGGGGGGGTGGGGGGACAACATTACACCTACTTGAGAATCACCATTGAAAATTTTTTTGATGTTTATTTTATTTTTGAGAAGTGGGGGAGGGGCCGAGAGAGAGGGAGACACAGAATCCGAAGCAGGCTCCAGGCTCTGAGCCGTCAGCACAGAGCCTGACGCAGGGCTCAAACGCACGAACTGTGAGATAATGACCTGAGTTGAAGTCAGACGCTTAATCAACTGAGCCACCCAGGTGCCCCAAGAATCACCATTTTAAAGGAGACAGTTTCTTGCTGGCTTGAAAATTTGACCTCTGATCTAAGATATCTGCATTTAACATTAAAGTTGTCACTTTAGACAATCACTTTTACACCAACATGGGCACTAAATTTGGGGTACCAGGAATCATTTACAAGGTGACTGTCACAGTGCTCCAGAATATGCTCATTTTATTGTTTTTTGTAGATTGTAATTGAAACTGAGACATACATTTAGAAAATTCTCCTATAACTTGTGGCCCCTGAAAATGTGTCCACCTAGAGATCCAGACACCTCCGTATTTTCCCTGCTTTGCAAAACCCTGGGGCTAGGTGATTTCTTAGGGCTTTCCCGCTGCCTGAAATCTTTCGTATTCTAAAAGTCCAGAAGCTTGCTTTTCAAACTGGGGTGGACAGGATACTAATTGAGAGCACCGGGTTGAATCCTAGGTCTCTAACTTATCAACTCTGTGATGTAGTGCCAGTGACTTACCTTCTTGGAGCCTTAGTCTCGCCAATGATAAATTAAGAGGAAAATTGTACCTACTTGATAGGATTGTTGTGAGGATTAAAGACATAATGCATGTTAAATGCTTAATATACTTACTGCCTGGCATATAATAAGTGCTTAATAAATGTTGGCTGTTAGTATAATTACCACCAGGGCTAGGTGGTGGTGTGCCAGGAAATACTCAGAGCCACAGGATAGATCAGGAGCATCTTCATGGAGTGTGAATTTCTACTTGAAGAGTTGGAAAAAGAGGGTTCGAATTTTTCTCCTAAAGAGAAGTAATCAGAAACATTATTTTCATGTTAAAACAAACATGGGAATAAGAGGTAAAATTTGCATGGATTTTAAAGATAAAACATGAGACTTCATGAGGTGCCTGGATGGCTCAGTCGGTTACACGTCTGACTTTGGCTCAGGTCATGATCTCGCGGTTCATGAGTTTGAGCCCCACAATGGGCTCTGTACTGACAGCTCAGAGCTAGATCCTGCTTAGGATTCTGTGTGTCTCCCTCTCTCTCTGCCCCTCCCCGCTCATGCTCTCTCCCTCTCTCTATCTCAAAAATAAAAAATAAACATAAAAAAAATTTTTAATAAAGATAAAACATGAGACTTCAAAGAAATTTTGTACTTGAGCCTGATGAATTTGGGCTTCATCCCCAGACCTTAGGGAGGCTGTCTCCATCTCCCCTGCTGTGAGACAGCTTTGGTGGGAGCGTTTCAGCAGTAGCTCTGGGCTGTTTTGCATCTTTGACTGATAAAAGTATCAGGGATATTGGAAGAAATTCTGTAAGAAGCCAGGACTTCCTGACCAGGAATCCTTGCTACTTTCTTGTCTTCTTTGGGGTTTGTTCCCTGAGGAAGGGGAATGGGAAACTTTGCTGGGTAGTCATTCAATAAATATTTATTAAGTAACTACTCTATGCCTGGCACATTCTAAAGCATGCAAATGGAATAAATCAAACAGTCTGCCCACATGAAACCTTCAGTCTACTGATCATTCAATATCAGTAGCTACCATAGTCTTGATAAGGGAATTGAAAAGGAGAACTGTAGGGGGGAATGGGTTTGAGGTTTAGGGGAAAGACCTGGCTGTTATGAACAGTCAAGTAGCATCTGAGACTTCCAAATAGAGACCCTGAGTCCGAGTAAGCTGTTGAATGAGAGTCTAGAGCCATCATTCTCACATTGGGCTTTTAGACAATTGTGGTGGAGTCTAAATGGGTAGTCATAATGGCATTTACCAGAGGGAAGCCAGGAATGCCAAATGTCCTGTACTGCATGGACAGTATCGTATGGCTTTTGAATGTTGCACTGGACATTTATGTAGGTGAAAGTCCTATATGCAATGATCTGAGCCTAACAACTAACTCCATCTTTCACATAGAGACCAAGTACATTCTAGTGTGATTTTAATATTCCAGGGAGGTGGGGCACCTAGGTGGCTCAGTCCGTTTCTACTCAGGTCATGATTTCCTGATTCATAAGTTTGAGCCCCGTGCCAGGCTCTGTGCTGACAGCCCAGGGCCCAGAGTTTGCTTCGGATTCTGTGTCTCTCTCTCTCTCTGCCCCTCCCCTGCTTGTACTCTGTATCTCTCTCTCTCTCTCAAAAATAAAATAAAACATTAAAAAATTAAAAAAAATATTCCATGGAGGCAAATACCATGTAAAATGAATGAAGATTATACCTTGGTGTGCTCAGACTCTACCAAGAGTTATTCACTGTTTCTTTTAATTTTTTTAATGTTTATTTATTTTTGTGACAGAGAAAGAGAGAGAGAGAGAGAGAGAGCGCGCAGGAGTGGGGGAGGGACAAAGAGAAAGGGAGACACAGAATTCAAAGCAGGCTCCAGGCTCTGAACTGTCACTGCAGAGCTTGATGCAGGGCTCAAACTCACGAACCATGAAATCATGACCTGAGATGAAGTTGGATGCTTAACTGACTAAGCCACCCAGGTGCCCCTTATTCACCATTTCTAAAAATCATGTCAGCGACAGCAATTCTGCTGTGGTCTTCAAGTCTTCAATTGGCATCTGTAGCTATTGATTTTGGGGCCATGCTTCTCAACTGTAAGGTGTATGTGATCACCTGGGAATCTTGTTTCCCACTCCTTCCCTCCCCTTTCATCCTCCCTTAGAATAGAAAAGATATTTGGGCAATAAGATCTAAAGAATCAGAAGGAAGGGAGAGGCTGACATAACAGAGGGGGTGGATTAAAGAATGAAGTTCTTTAGAGGGTAGGAAAGAAGAGCATCCAGGCCCAGGAAAAGGACCTGGTCTTTGGTGAGAGGAGTTGGTTTTTGTAAAAGTGGGGAAGGAGAGAATGACTGGAGGTGTGTGGGTAGATTTAGAACCATGGCAGCAAGAAGTTGAAGGATGTAACATTCCCTATGTCCCACCCCTCAGCCACAACATGACTAGCCACCTTTCTGTCTTCAGCTTCTCTCTGTAGAGCTGGCCTGTGGTAGGGAGAGGCGTAGGGAAATCGGACTGACCTCTCTATCTCCCAGGGCAAGTGCTTTGGTAAATAATATACAAGTAAGGTATTATTACTATTACTACTATACTATTGTTATTTTTTTTCCTTTAGATCAGCACTAACCAATAGGACTTTCTGCAATGATGGAAATCTTTTATTTATTTATTTATTTATTTAGTAATTAAATTATTTTAAAAAAGATTTTAGTTTTAAGTAATTTCTCCACCCAACAGGGGACTCGAACTTACAACCCCAAGATCAAGAGTTGCATGCTCTACTGACTGAGGCAGCTGGGCACCCCAGAAATGTTTTACATCAGTGCTGTTCAATATGGTAGCCACTAGCCACATGTAGCTATGGAACACTTAAAACATGCCTAATGCAACTGAGGAACTAAATTTTAAATTAAATTAAATTATTTGATGTAATCCCCTCCCCCCAACGTGGGGCTTATGACCCTGAGGTCAAGAGTCACATGCTATACTGACTGAGCCAGCCAGGCACCCCTATTTAATTTTAATTTATTTAAATTAATTAATTAATTAATTAATGTTTATTCATTTTTGAGACAGAGCAAGCATGAGCAGGTGAGAGTGGCAGAGAGAGAGGGAGACACAGAACTTGAAGCAGGCTCCAGGCTCTGAGCTGTCAGCACAGAGCCTGACATGGGGCTTGAACCCACAAATGGTGAGATCATGACCTGAGCCGAAGTCAGACGCTTAACCGACTGGGCCACTCAGGTGCCCCTTAATTTATTTAAATTTAAATAGCCACATGTGGCTAGTGTCTGTTGCATCAGAGAGTCCAGTGTTGTGTGTTTTCTGCCTCTATCTCCGTGTGGTTCTTCAAAGATGAGCCCTGTCTATAGAGGGCAGTGTCATTTGTGGCCCAGAACACTGGGTTAGGAGTAACACCAGAGTTCAATTTCAGCTGTGCCCTTGGTGACTCTGGGTAGTTCACTTCCTTATCTGGGCTCAATATCTTCTGTTCTCTTCAGGGGGTGCAGCGAGTGGATCAATAGAGCTAAGGGTGTAAACTGTGAAGGGCTACACATTGTGCATACAGGGGCTGATCCACATCCCTTTACCAAGAATGACAGAGTGCTGTGCCAAGGGTGTCTTCCCGAGATGCCTCTTCAGAAACCCTTTGAGAGCCAGATCTGTCCCCCTCTGTTGGCTGTTCCCTTCTCTGTGGGGCCCTTCAATGTTATTTGATTAATGTACATTGGCCTCTAGCCCCACAGGGGTAGGGCAGTGTAGCTGTTTTCTTGCTTTTATATCTCTAGGGACTAGCACATACTAGGTTCTCAGTAAATATTTGTGCAATGAATGGATGAAACAAGTGCTAGTATCTGAACTTAGGTGTGATTTAAAAGCTCACCGAATTCTGTAAGTTTACAATATCTAATATTTTACCTTTTTTATAGCAGTGGAAATATTGGAAAATAACCAAATACCCAACATAGGGGGCTGGTTTAATTAAACGATTCTTTAAAAACTTTTTTTAAATGTTTGTTTATTTTTGAGAGAGAGAGAGACACAGAGAGAGAGAGAGAGAGGGAGGGAGAGAGAACAAGTGGGGGAGGGGCAGAGAGCGAGGGAGACACAGAATCTGAAGCCGTAATCTGAAGCAGGTTCTGTGTGTCAGCACAGAACCTGATGCGGGGCTCAAACACATGAACCATGAGATCATGACCTGAGCTGAAATCGGACATTTAACTGACTGGGCCTCCCAGGTGCCCCTAATTACATGATTCTTAAGATGTGTTATGCCAGAGAGTATTCAATGCCACAATAAATGGTGTATTTACTTTATATTATTTAATGAAAAAATAAAAACTGAAGGTATACTATAATTTTACTTTGTAAAAGTTATATATTTATATGCATAGGACAAGTTTGGAACTATATATATATGAACAATGATTACTATCACTGGGTGGGATTAAGAGATGAAACACTTATCTTTCTTTCTTTCTTCCTTCTTTGTTTTTGAGAGAGAGATAGCTCAAGTAGGGGAGGGGGAGGGATAGAGAGAGAGGGAGAGAGAGAATCTCAAGCAGTCTCCACACCCAGTGTGAAGCCTGACGGTGGGGCTCAATCTCATGACCGTGAGATCATGACCTGAGCCAAAATAAAGACCTGGATACTCAACTGACTGAGCCACCCAGGTGCCCCTTATTTTTCTTTCTAAAACATCTATTTGATTTAAAAAATGTATCTAATATTTCCAAAAAAAAGCAAAAATGTAGAGACAGTAGATCAATGGTTGCCTGTGGCTGGGAGTGGGAACGGGATTAACAGTAAATGAGTCTGAGGGATTTTATGGAGAATCTGTAAATGTTCTACAACTGATTTGATTTGCATCACTTGGTAACATTACTAAAAATCCTTGATCTGTGCACTTGAAATGCATGAATTTTTATGATATGTAAATATGCCTCAATAACATTAAAAAGTCTTTCTTTCTTTTATATATATTTACAGATATTCTTTTTTTTAAGTTTATTTATTTTGAGAGAAAGAGATGTGGGGGGGGTGCAGAGAGAGAGAAGTAGAGAGAGAATCACGAGCAGGCTCTGCACTGTCATTGCGAAGTCTGTTACAGGGCTTGAACTCATGAACTGAGATCATGACTTGAGTGAAAATCAGGAGTCGGACTCTTAACTGACTGAACCACCCAGGTGCCTCTATTTATATGTATCTTTAAAAAAATTAAAGCAACGCACAAGTATTTAAAGTGCTCTATTCCCACACCTAGCTCTACTTTCAAAGCATAACAGTAGTAGTTGGTGTTTAACCCTGTCTAGCCTTTTTTTCTACACAGAATCCAAGGATAACATACACATTATAGATACATATTTTTTGCAACTCTCTTCTCTCTCTAGACATACACTGTAGGGCACGATAAAGTTAACAGTAGCTGCTCTGGGATATGGGATTAGGGGTGGAGGGAGTCGAATGGGGGTGGGAAGGGAGAGGCACACTTGAAAGTTTTAGTTTCTTTACTTTCCTGTCATTTGCATGTTTTTGTTTTTGTTTTTTTTTTTTTTTTTTTGGTCAGGAATGTTTGGAGTTATCAACCCAATAAAGATATTGGAATAAGTGATACCATTGAATGCTTCATGCCATGCCGTCCACCTATTTAAAACAATTTAGAAATTAATCTAGTGCCAGGCACTATACTGAGTGCCTGAGATATACTGTCTCATTGAATCCTTATAACAATCCTACGAGGTATGCAATACTAAGGTCTCACTTGACAGATGAGTTAACTAAGACCTGGAGAGACTGATTCACCAAGGTCGCACAGCTAGTATGCACGGAACCCAGACCTGTATACCACAGCATCTCTTCTCCCTGAAGCAGATTCATGTTCTTCTTGGAAAGCCCAGCTTTAATGACCTCATTGCATGTGCATGTGTAGTCCTCCCTAACCCACTCATGTCTTCAAGGTGCTTACAGTCTGGGGAGGTGACAGTCAAAACAATTACGATCTGGTGCTCTAAGATCTAAGAACCTCAAGTACTCTTTCAGGAGGGTAAAGAAAGGTGAGGGCGATTGGAGGTAGGGGCAGGTGTAGAAAGGGATTTGAGGCCTGGCTCAGGTGGCTCAGAAGTGTTACAGATTCTGGTAACTACAGTGTTGAAGTTCAGTGTGGCTGGAGGGTTAAGGTGGCCTGAAGGAGGGACAAAGGTAAGGACAAGTACCTTGAAACTTAAGGCCAGATCACCAAACTTTTTAAGTTGACTTAGAGTATTCATATTTTATTCCGTGAATGACACAGAGCTGTTAAAATATTTGAATCTGGCGCGGAAGGAGCTGTTGTGGGGGATCCCTCCTGGACTCCCAGCTCTCCAAATCCTGTTGCTGGGTGGTCAGGTCATTTCTACCCTAGGCTGGGAACTCCTTTGGGGCAAGGACCTTGTGTCATTCACCTGTGCATCTTATCCAGCACAGCACCTGGTATGCAGCAGGGGCTCAGTAAGGGGCTGAACTGGCTGGCAGAATGCTGTACCAAGAAAGTGCCCACGCGTGATTCTGTAAAATAAAAAAGCAAAACTTCATTTCTTCCCTAGCATTGCCCAGGTAGGTGTCCAGCCAGTCTGACCCAACTATAAGGAGGTCAGAGAGGTCCTGGCCTCAAACTCAATTCCAGGTAGGTCCACTGGGGTGGGAAAAGGAGAGGTGGTTGCTAAGCTGCAACTTCTGTTCAGTACCTGCTATGTGGTGGGAGAATTCACACCTATTGTCTTTTTCCATGTCTCCAACAGCTCCTAAATCGGAATTATTGACCTAGTTTCCCTTACCATAACACGGACTATCAGAAAGGTTCTCTAATTTGGTCAAGGTCACACAGCCGGTAAGCGTAGGAGGGGCGGAGGCTGGGAGAGAATCTTTTAAGTCAAAGCTCACTGGCCTCTCCGTCCTTCACCTGGGGAGGCGTAGCGGAGCCTACTCGGCGGCATAGCCTTTGGGTTTGGGGGGCGTTCCGCACCGGGGCGCAGGGCCGAAGAGGCCCGCTTGCCGCGGCATCCGGGAGCCGCTCCCAGATTCGGAAGTTACGAAGTTTCCGTGGATTTCGCTTGCCTCCCTGCGCAGCTCGTCCCCGCTCCGCAGCAGTTACGCCGCTAGCGCAGCAGGGCTCAGGTGCTGCAGCGGGCGGGGGCCTGGCGCCGGGAGAAAGGCGGGGACGCAGCTTACGTAAGCGTCCGCTCGCAGGTGCATGAGGCCTCCACCAGCGTGTGGTCCCTGCGCGCTCCCAGGTGCGCAGTTGGCGCAGGCGGCGGCGCGGAACGGCGCCGGCGGGCGCTGGCTGGCGCTCTCAGGTACGGCAGAGTGCGCGTGGAGGGGGCGCGCAGCGAGCGAAGGGGCGGGCTTTCCGTTCCCCAGCAGCCGCGGGGCCCGCCCCCTGGCTCGGCCAATGGGCGCGCTGGGCGGTGTCACGTGCTCGCCGCCGCCGCCGCCGCCGAAGCGGAGACCGGAGCCGCGAGCGCCACCAGGGCAGCAGCCGCCGCAGCCGCCGCCGCTGGGCAGAGGAGCCGGAGACGCGGGCGGACGAGGTGGCGGCGGCGGCGGAGCGGGAGCGGGGACCGGGCGCGGGCAGAGCGCGGCGGCGCGGGTAGGCTGCGGCGGCGGGGTAGGCGCCTGCGCGGCGGGCCGTCCCGGGCGGGCGGCGGTTAAGGCGGCGGTTGAGGCGGTTGGCGGAGCCGGCCCGGGCCCCGCATTGTTTGTTGTGCGTCCTTAGCAGCAGCGGCGGCGGCGGCCGCGGCGGCCCGGGCGGAGAGCCGGGAGCAATCCTGGCCCCCGTGGCTCCGGCATTGTGGCCGCCGCTGCGGTGCCCCGGTCGCTTCGGGCAAGGGCAGCGGGCAGCCTTCCTCACCTTCGTGGGGACGGGGTCCCGGCCCCGAGCGAGGGGAGGGCGTGGGCAGTGTGGGGGGACCCGGCGCCGGGGCTCTGGGTAGGATGGAGGGCCAGGGGCTCCGGGCAGGTGTTGGAGGACGTTGGGGGCAGGGGCAGGGAGCGAGGCTTCGGGGGGCTGGTGGGGGGGGTGGGCAGACTGGGGGGGAGAATGAAGGGTGGAGGGATCCGGCCCAACGGGGCTGGAGGGCCTTCGGGCAGGTCCGGGGGCCCACTGGGGCCAGGGCGAGTGCGAGAGGGATGGAGGACATTGAGGCGTGTGGGGGGCAGTCTGTGGGGGGTTCGGGAGGGTGTGAGGGAGGCCTTGGGGACGGTAGGGGCGAGTGTGATGGGCATAGAAGGAGATTAGGGACTCGAGGGAGGAGTAGAAGAAGCGGATGTCCCGGTTGGGGCTGCGTGTGAGGGGCAGGAAGAGGGGGCAGACAGAAGGAAGGCCACCGGACAAATGTGAAGAGAAATGTGGAGGAAGGTGTCCAGGTAGGGGCTAGTGTGGTGGGGGAGAGAGGGACCGGAGGTGTCTAGGGAACTCTGGAGTGATGGTGAGGGAAATGGAGGTTTCCAGGCAGGAGGTGTGTGTGAGGGTAGGCCCAGAGGCTTCTGGAGACTTGTGAGGGATGTGAGGACTGTATCTGGCCAGCAGGTGTGTAGGGGAGACAGGAAGGAGGCAGGAGGGTGTTGAGGCTGGACAGGTGGGCCATGTGAAGGAAGGGCATGTTAGAGGAGAAGGCAGGTGTT
The DNA here is from genome assembly GCF_023721935.1 of Panthera uncia. NCBI lineage: Eukaryota > Metazoa > Chordata > Mammalia > Carnivora > Felidae > Panthera > Panthera uncia. The sequence goes on along the minus strand of NC_064807.1, from coordinate 80,228,456 downwards.
AGTGTTGCTCTGGGGAGATCAGTATGGGGGGGAAGGAGGAAGGCGATTGGAACAGGGCCAGAGTTTGAGAGAAGTGAGGACACTAGAGTAGGGTGATGGGCAGTGACAGGAGATGTCTGGACAGGAGGTGTGCAGGGTATTTAGCGGGTAGCAGGAGGAGTGAAATGGAGGGTGTTCTTGTGGGAAGTATAGATGTAGGTGGGGGAGCAGAAAGAGGAAACTTTGGGGTTGGACATCAGAGCGGACAAGTGGAGTGGGGTATGTGTGAGGTAGAGGGCCAGAGGTGTGTGGGGTGAGGGGAATGTTCTTGGAGTGGCTGCTGAGGTACGAAAACAGATGGAAGGAAATGTTTTGGGGGCAGGAAGTGTGGAGGGAAGTTGGGGAGGAGGGGGGTGGTACGAGTGTGAAGGGAAATCAGTAGAGGGAGGTGGTAGGGGATGGGTTGGGAGGGGAGGGATGCAGGTCTAGAGTACAGTGTGTAGAGAGAGGGAAGTGTGGCTTGGGGGTGCTAGATTTTGTCTGGTAGAAGGGGTTAGGCAGGGAAGAGAGGAAAGAAAGGCGGGGAAGACAGGATATTTTTGGATAGACGATGTAGAAGAATGCATAGTGTCTATAATGGGGTAAAAGAAGAGCAAGGTAGGGAGGTGTGTGAATGTGTCTGTGACTAGAAAGGGGTAGGTTCTGTATGGTATTGGGGTGGTGGTAATGGAAGCAGATTACCTAGGTTTAGGGGCAGGAAATAGACTATTCAGGTTGGAGGGAGTTAGGAAAACAGGTTGCTTAAAAGAATGAAGGAGCAGGATGCTGAAAAGTGAGAGATTGGAACACTTTGAGTCTTGAGAAATTAAGAGAGCCAAAAATTTTAGGTCACTGGAAATATAAGAAAAGGCAGAGTGCAGAAGTTGGAAAAACAAAAAGCAAAACAAAAGAGGGAATTACATTCTAGGCATGGAACTGAAGTGTGTGTGTGAGTGTGTGTGTGTGTGTGTGTGTGTGTGTATGTGTGTATGTATCCAGGAATGATATTAATGAAAAATGGAGGACATTAAGCCCTTGTACCATACCTGAAAGTTCATGCCTCTAGGATCAGAGAGATCAAGAAACCCGATTTTAGTTCCAGAACTCTGTGAATGGGGAAAGGATAAGGGAGAGCTCAGTAGTACACACTCCCAAGTTTGGAGGAGGTGTGTGGTGGGATATTGTCCTAGCACATTGGCCTGACAAGTGGGCAAGTAGAAGAGCCATCCAGGGTTGTTTGGAGTGTACCACAAGTGAATAGAAATAGGATTGTAGCAGGTGCAGGGCAGGTGTCTTTGTGAAGATACTGCAAGAGAGCAGGGCCCGGTGTCAGTAGCCTTTGAAGGCTATGTATCAGGGAGGAAGGGATACCTTGGTGCAGTGTCTCAGCTTCCCTGGTGCTTTCTGGGTAATGGGGCAGTTTTCAGGCTTTGAGTGATGTAATATCTGAGTCCCATGCTAGAGGCAGACAGAGGTAATGTACATCCAGCTCCTAAAAGTGGCAGCAATGGAGCTCTGAGATTCTTTAACTCCCTTTCAGGGTGCAAAGAGCTGATCCTGGTTTGTCGACTTTTTCTCCCAAATAGTTGAAGAAAAATTTAGTTGGAGGCTGTTGGATTTTCTGGTATTTTGATTTGAGTTAGGGAGTATATTGTTAGCTTTATTGAGGAAAGACTTTTGGGTTGTGTGGACATAAAGCCAATCAGCTTGCCAAACACATAGGAAATAACCTTCAGGGGTTTGAGCACAGATATTTCAGTGCAGGTCTCATTCAGTGTTCTGTGGCTTGTGTTAGATTCTTTGGGATTTGGAAGGATTAAGGAAACTACTTTGAGACTGCCTTAGTAAGCAGGGTTTTCTAGAATCTTGAAAAACGATTTCCCTTTTGACAGTAGAAAATTCAGTCCTGTCAGATTTTGCAAAAAAAATAAATTATTTCATCATGTTGCAGAAATAACTTCAATTATCGCTTTGAGAGCTTCATGTAGTGTGTAATGTAGTACCTAGTATGATTTCAAATAAAAGGGCTGCTTTGATACCTTGGGAAGCTTTCTGGGTTGATTAGTTTTCTCCGTTTGTCAATTTAGGAAGTATCTTAATGCAGCCATTGTATGTTCAGATAAAAAGTTTGAGTGGAAATGGGAACCTTGCCTAAATATAATGAGGGCTGAGCAGAATAACACATTTTAAGTAATCTGAATCTGTAAATATAAATATTTAAAAAATAAACTGGGAGCTAATCATTTTTTTTTTTAATTTTTTTTTTCAACGTTTTTTTTTTTTTTAATTTTTTTTTTCAACGTTTTTTATTTATTTTTGGGACAGAGAGAGACAGAGCATGAACGGGGGAAGGGCAGAGAGAGAGGGAGACACAGAATCCGAAACAGGCTCCAGGCTCCGAGCCATCAGCCCAGAGCCTGACGCGGGGCTCGAACTCACGGACCGCGAGATCGTGACCTGGCTGAAATCGGACGCTTAACCGACTGCGCCACCCAGGCGCCCCTCAACGTTTTTAATTTATTTTTGGGACAGAGAGAGACAGAGCATGAACGGGGGAGGGGCAGAGAGAGAGGGAGACACAGAATCGGAAACAGGGGAGCTAATCATTTTTAAAATCCAAGCTTGAAGTGCATCATGAAGGCAACAAAATAATGCTCTGAAGTCATTGCTATAAGATTTTATTTTTGGAGGGAAAGGTTTTTAAAGTATAATACACCTTTCATTGAAATTCTTTGCAGTATTTTGAGATTTGATTTTTGTATAGAATGTAATTATCAGGAACATGTTTGACCCCTTTGGCTCCCTGGCAGAGAATTTGAGGAGTAGGGTGTAAGATGAATAGAGTGACCTTTGAAAATTTTCTCCAATATGGCTATTGTTTCCTCCTTGTATTTTTTAAGTCCATCGTGTTAGTTCATTTTATTGATTTGGGGCAAGCAGTACTTTCTTGCTCTGAATACTCAATTCTGGAATAGTGTTGTGATTATATGTATTGTTCCGTGAAATTCTGTGGTTTGAGATACATTGTAGGCACTTGAAAATACTGTCCTAAGTTTATGAACCAAGGAAAGCAGGTTATTTAGACTTTGTAGGCTAAATAATTGGGTCTGGTTTTATTTTCGCTGTTGACTTGCTGGACAAGATACTTAATCCCTTAGAGCTTGTTTTTCCTCCAGAAACCTGACTCTATCTACCTCCCATGAGAATTGAGATGGTTTATATAAAACAAGTTTAAGTCTTTCAGGAAGATTACAAGTATGAAAATACAGGGAATAGATGTTATTTCTTTGGTTCCTTTTTTCTTCTTAGCGTGGTCAAGTAATAATTGGTACTTAAGAATTTGGTGTTAGGCGGATTAATTTGTAGTGAGAAACTTGGATAGAGATGAAACTTCTGTGAATGTCAGAGATGTCTGCAAATTGAAATTTGTTCATTCTTGCTCTACTGTCTCTATCTTTCCTGGCTCATTTTTGCAGTTGAGTGTTGGTGCTGATTTGAATTCTTGCATATGAGCAGAAGATTGTGAGAGACATTCTGCGTTGTGGCTGTAGCCCGAGATTGCTTCTAAGCGCAAATTTTCCAGGGATGGAGCACTTCTGTCACTCAGTGAATTCACTTCCTAAATCAGGAATAATAAATACATTTTCCTAGGTATTTTGCAGGAAATCAGCTAATTCTAGGTGACTTGAACAGGAGAATAAAGCTATTCCTCTTCCAGTGGCATTAAGCCTTCTTTTGTTATTACTGTTTTTTGTACTTTTTAATTTATTTTGAGAGAGAGAGCGTTTGGGGAAGGGGCAGAGAGAGAGGGAGAGGGCAAGAGTATCCCAGGTAGGCTCCACACTGTCAGCAGAGAGCCCATCGTGGGCTCAAACTCACAAACCAACAGATCATGGACCTGAGCTGAAATCAGGAGTCCCACGCTTAACTGACTTGGCCACCCGGGTGCCCCATTAAACCTCATTTTTACGATTTATTGAATACTTTTTCCTTTTTCAAGTTTTAATTCTCAAATTATTACCTATTCTTTTGGCATTTCTGACAGGTTATATACACTGTTTGAGGAGGAATGATATTTAAATGCTTTAAAAATGTTTATTAGTTGGGTGCCTGGATGGCTCAGTTGGTTAAGTGTCTGACTTCGGCTCAGGTCATGATCTCACAGTTCGTGAGTTCAAGTCCCATGTCGGGCTCTGTGCTGACAGCTCAGAGCCTGGAGCCTGCTTCAGATTTTGTGTCTCTGTCTCTCTCTGCCCCTCCGCGCTTGCGCTCTCTCTCTCTCTCTCTCTCTCTCTCTCTCCCTCTCCCTCTCCCTCTCCCTCTCCCTCTCCCTCCCTCTCTCCCTCCCTCTCTCTCCCTTCCTCAAAAATAAATGAATATTTAAAAAAATGTTTATTTGTTGTAAAAAGTCTTCAAAATGCTGGTTGTGATTGACATTACAAAAATGTAAATAGTAAGTTGCTTTTTAGACCTTAATTTAGTTGGGCTTGGTAATTCCCAGTCCCGATAATAGTCTTTCTGTGCTAGCTGACTTTCTTTTCTTTTCTTTTCTCTTTTTTTTTTTGAGGCGCAGAGGGAGAGGGAGAGAATCTTAAGCAGGCTAGCGCAGAGCCCAATGCAGGGCTTGATCTCATGACTGTGAGATCATGACCTGGGCCAAAATCAAAGTCAGATGCTCAACCAACTGAGCCACCCAGGCACTCTGATCTATTTTTTTTTTTTTTTTGAGATTTTATTTGTAAGTAATCTCCACATCTAATGTGGGGGGTCAAACCCATAACCGCAATCAAGAGTCCCATACTCCACCAGCTGAGCCAGCCAGGTGCCCTGCTGATCTGTTCTTTACTGTCTTATATAAGGTTTGGACCCCTCCCCGTTACCCATCTTACTGCTCTTTGTTTTCATTTGTTTTGCATAGTTCCTTTCATTGGAAAATTAGTTGTTTTTAAAAATTTGTTCAACTGTGGAAAATCTGTTTCTGACAGGTAATTATGAGAGGCTTCATAATCCAGTCTAATTTTAGAAAACTTTATTGAGAAATGTAAGTTAAATTTATGTCAGTTAAAACAGAAAAGAGTAAAGTAATGAGGCCAAATTAGTGGTGATATAAATATTTAAATGGTTTGAGCCTGAAAGATCTGCAAGTCTGTAACTTTTAGGTCTTGCATTGAATAGTGAGGTAACCACATGACCTGGATTGTCACTTTCATGCCTAATCTAACCTGGATCTTGTTTGAAGGGTCCTTGAAGTACATCTTTTTTGGGGAGTATGGTGTTTGTGTCACAAGACATTCCATATATGTGTGTTGCTGTGTGAATGAATGCCATCCTAAATTTTAGTTATTTGATACTAAAATTCTCTTATGACATAGCTAACACTGTGTAGAACATCTGCTTTCTTTAGTTAACTTTAGCACAACTTGAAGGGTTATAGTTCGTTATATCCATTATAAAATCACAGCCTTGCATTGTGTGACTTCATGGTTCATTTCCACTTAAAGAGTGAGAATTCTGCAGCATGTTGTGTAATAAATTCTGAGGCATTTCTGGGTCATGGATAAGGTGTAGTTTCTTAATGCACCTGCAGAATTTCCTGTTCTTTGCAGTTTTCCAGGTACCAGGACTTTACACAATATCCTATTGGGCAGATCAGCGTTTTGCTTATAAATTGAATTTAACCGTATTAATACAATTGGCATAAAGCGAATAGTAATTGTCCTAAAGACTGTCTAGATTTCTTTTTTTAATCATGCTTACCTGTTCTGCCAGTTTAATTCAGCAAACATGCATTGACTTTAGGCTCAAAGGCATGTTTTGTGCCAGACCGAAGATTTTTTAGTAGGGCCTAATAATACTCTTTTGAGTAAAGAATAGATCCTTCCCTAGGTAGATTGACCCTTAATGTGAAAATGGGGTCTGTGTCTTTGGTTACCAGTGTTCAGTTGGCATAACTGAAAATCAGTGTACTTTAAAAGACAGATGGGTAGTGACCTGATAAAGAGATGATTTGTTTCTAACAGTTAAAATGGAGGCAGTTTATTCTTACGATATTTATAACTCCAAGTAAATCTAAAAGTCCTCAAACATTGGATCTAATCACAGGCTTTTGTGTGACTTAGACAACCTACATTTTAACCTAATGAAGTACAGGGTAATGGGTAGCTCTTGACTTAACTCTGGAAAATTCAGTTTTAGTTAGCAAAGCTAGTGAACCAGAGGGGAAAGGTGTTACAGTTTTGATAATGTAGGTTAGTGGCTGCAGAGAGTAACATCTGGAGCCCTTGGTATGCATATTTTCAGTTGTTTTTGAAGTAAGCTGTAAATAGGCTTTTAATGTCAAGGTTAGTATGGAAGAACAGGTATGAAACATATTAGTGATGAGGTGCTGTCTTGGGGCACGTGCGTGGCTCAGTCAGCTGAGCATCAGACTCTTGATTTTAGCTCAAGTCATAATCCATGGTTGTGGGATTGAGCCCCGTATTGGGCTCTTTACTGAGCATGGGACCTGCTTGAGATTCTCTTTCTCTCCTGCCCTCTCCCCCTGCTTGTGCGCCCTCTCTCTCTAAAATAAAAAAAATTTTTTAAAAAGGTGGTATCTGAAAAATAAGTATTAACTGTGATGCTCTCATATGCCAGCTTTGTGGTAAATGTTGTGGAATTATACAAAATTGGCTTTTGAGGGGTGCCTGGCTGGCTCAGTCGGTAGCATGCATCTCTTGATCTTGCGGTTGTAAGTTTGAGCCCCATGTTGGGTGTAGAGATTACTTAAATAAAATCTTCAAAATTGGCTTTTGAAATTGGTCAGTATTATTGTTTGGTAGTGTTCCTTATTTCTAGAGCTCAGGTTTCACATACCTGGACTTTGGTCTCTGTTGTAGTTGTATAATGTGGGTGGACAGCAGAGTGTTACATTTGGAGAAATGGAGGTCCAAAGAGTTGACTCTAGAGCAGAGATAGGCAGACTCTCAGAACACTGAGAGATTCCATATCAAATACCTGTTGGTTCCCAAATTTGGCCAGGAAGGTTGATGGCCGGGCAAATTTGAAACCTGCCTGTTTGAGTCAAGCCTTTGAGTGCAAGTCAATGCGTGGCCTTCCTAGGAAATTTGGGGTCCTAGGATTATGCAGTAGTAATCTAAAGAAAGTGGCTAGCTAGCACTTGAGTGGACTCCCCTTTTCTGTATGCCTGGGTGTAACCTTGACTGCTGTATTGGACAGTAGAATGTTGTTGACACCAGAAGACCTGGCTTTGAGGTCTGATCCTGTTATTTATTAGTTGTGGATCTCTCTCCTCATGTATAAAATTGGAATAAAACCCTTAATTACAGAGTTATAGTGAGGATTAAAGAAGAAAACTGTAAGCTCTGAAGCACATAACTTTTTTTTTGAAGGGAGGATTGAGGAGAAATTAAGGGCAAGCTTTGAAGTAATGAGAAAAATTTGACTCAGAAGGACCTGGATTTTTATTTTTTTATCATGACATTGTCGAATGTACATGAAAGAGAACAGTGAACTTCCACACACCCGTCAGCTAGCTTCAACAATTACTGACTGGCATTTTGCTGCTTTTGTTTCATCCGTTCCTCACAATTACTTTCTGTTGTTTTTGTTGGAGTATTTACAGCAAATCTTAGACATCATATTCTTTCATCCATAAATACTTCAGTATGTATTTCTAACAGATAGGAATCTAAAAAAGACATAACCACAAAACTTTTAACTGTCTAAATTAACTGTAATTCCTTATCTAATGCTCAGGAGGAGCTGGATTTGAAACATAGCTCTACCACTCACCAGTTTTGTGTGTTGATCAAATTACTTGCTCTCTCTGAGTTTCTGGTTCCTTATCTGTAACATAAAGATAATACCTCATGAAGTTATTTTGAGCTTAAATGAAGGAACAGGAAAGCCCTAACATGAAAGTTCTCAGTAAATGGCCCAGTCTCTCTTCTGAGCCTCCTGTGGCATGTAAATTAGTATTATGGGCTTGCCCTCCTTCCTTCTTTAGTATCACAAACAGATACTCTGGAATTACTGCCCACTAACCCAGTGAAATTTTTCTTCATTGGGCTATTTGACCCTCTTAGTGAAACTCTAGAGCAGTTGAAATCCTGTTCATTCTCCCCCTCCCTCTTGCAACATCATTATTCTCCTGTCTAGTGGCTCATTCTAGTCAGTATATACATGGTGTTACTTTGTCTGTTTTTTTAAGACAGTCCTTTCTTGACCACATTGTTTCTTGTAGATACAACCCAATTTCTCAACATCTTGAAAAAGTTGTTTCTGCTCATCTCCAGTTCTCCTATTTTCTCCTGAACCTACGGTAGTGAGACTTTCAACCTAATTACTGAAATTGCTCTTGCCGAAACCACCAAGTTGAATTCACTAGACTTGTTAGCAGCATGTGGTGCAGTGGATGTCTCCTTCCTTGAAATACTCTCTGCTCTGGTTTCTGGGACACCATACTCGGCTGATTTTCCTCCTACCTCCTTGGCTTCTCCTTTGTTGGTTCTTCCTCATTACTGCTGTCTTTTGATATTGGACCACTTCATAGAATCTCTTCTCTTTATTCTCATTCCCCTGCTGATCTCATCCAATCTCTGGCTTTAAATACTGTGTATATGCTGACAGCTCCCAAATTTTTATCTCTGAAACTCCAGACTCGTATGTCCTACTGCCTGTATGGACACTTCTACTTACGTATTTTATTGGCATCTCAAACTAAACTTATTCCCACCAGACTCCTGATCTTTACCCTGCCTGCTCTTTCTTCTGCCCTCCTTGTAGTCTTCCCCATGTTAGTGAATTGCAACTTCCTCCATCTTTCTAGTTGCTAAGGCCAAAACTAAGAGTCACGCTCGACTCTCTCTCACACACTATATCTGACCCATCAGGAAATCTTGCCAGTTCTACCTTCAAAATATATTCAGACTCTGACCGCTTTTCATTAACTCTAGTAATTAAGTTTACATCAACTCTTCTGAATTATTACAGAAGAATTATTAGTCCATTTTTTGCTCTTGCCCCTTTATATTCTGTTCTCAATATCATAGCAAGAATGATCCTTTTCAAAAGGTAAGTCAGATTTTGTTTCTTTCTGGTCACATCCCCTATCTTGCTCAGAATAAGTCCTGTCAAGGTCTTACGTGATCAGATCCCTTTTTCTTTCCTTTCTGACCTCGTCTCCTCTTACTTTTTGCTTATTCCATTCTGGCCACAGTGGCCTTCTTGCTGTTCTTTAATGTGTCAGGCATATATTCCTATCTCAGGTCCGTCGCACTTGCTGTGTGCCCTGCCTAGAATGCTGTTGTTCGCATATACGCTCAGCTCCGTCTTTGTCAGTTTTTGTGCGTATTTGCCCATTCTGGTGAGGCCTTCCCTTACCACCCTGTTAAAATGACAGCTCCTCCATTTCTGGCCCTCCCTCGCCTTCCTTTCCCACCTTTTTCTCATTACCACTTAAACCATTTAACTTACATTTTGCGTATTTATTTTGTTTATTGCCTTTTCCCCTTCACTGCAGTATAAGCTCCACAAAGGTGAGGATTAATGCTGGTTTTGTATTCTGTCGATTCCGAGCACCTAGAACAGTGCCTGGCCCTAAGTAAGTCCTTGAGGATTTGTTGAATGAATTATTCTTTTATTAGTTGTAGTATTACTTGGTAAAGATGCTATAGTGCTAGCGTTTTAGTTGGAATTCCAGGTTTTCCTATGGAATACTATGTACCTTGAGGTCTTTATGATGTATTTCTGTTTTTCTTCTTTATGAGTATCCTTTCATAAGACTGCTGTTCGTTTTACTATTAATTTGTTCATCATAATTTTGAGTCTTTTAAAAATTATTTATTAAACTTTTTTTTAATGTTTATTTATTTTTGAGAGAGAGAGAGAGAGAGAGAGAGAGAGAGACAGAGCATGAGTGGGGGAGGGTCAGAGAGAGGGAGACACAGAATCCAGAGGCTCCGGGCTCTGGGCTGTCAGCACAGAGCCCTGCCTGGGGCTTGAACTCAACTAATTGTGAACCAAAGTCGGACACTTAACTGAATGAGCCACACAGGCGCTCCAAATCTTTTTTTTCATTTTTATTTTTATTTTTTTGAGAGAAGAGAGAGAGAGAGAGCTTGTGCATGTGTCCTAGTAGGGAAGGGCAGAGAGGGGGACAGAGGATCTGAATGGGCTCTGTGCTGATAGCAGAGAGCCCGATGGGGGCCCGAACCAGCAGACCATGAAATTATGACCCGAGCCCAAGTTAGATGCTTAACTGACTGAGCCACCCAGGCCCCCCAGTTTTGAGTTGTATTATACATTGTGCTAGTTGGATTGGGGGATACAAGAATAAAGTATACATAGACGCTGATCTTTAAGAGCTTAGAGTCTGTTAGGACAGATGATGTGTGTGTGTATGTGTGTGTATATTTATGTGTATGTATGTATATATCTGAGTATGTGTGTGAGTATATATATGTGTCTGTGTATATATGTATACATATAAATGCATATATATACATATATATGTGTATGTATATATGTATACATATACATGTGTGTATGTGTGTATATATATGTGTGTGTGTATATATATATGTGTGTGTGTGTGTGTGTGTGTGTATATACACACACATACACACACTTAAATATTTCTTTGAGAGAGGGATAGAGGAGACAGAGTGTCCCAAGCAGGCTCTGTGCTGTCAGTGCAAATCTGGACTCGGGGCTCAATCTCATGAACCATGAGGTCATGACCTGAGCCGAAATTAAGAGTCAGACACCCAACTGACTGGGCTACCCAGGTGCCCCTATATTTTTAAAGTTTACGTACTTTGATAAAATGGTTCAGGAATTCAGAAGAGCAAGGAATTATTTCTAGCTAAGAGAAGAATAAGGGAGAGACCTCAGAGAGGATGTGACATGTGTATCTGTGTTCAGCCACAGAAAACAAGTAGGATTAGATAATGAGAAAATAGGGAAGAGAATTGCATATGGAGGAAATTGCATTAGCAAAATAAGAATGCTCAAGATTTCTATATGAGAAAGAACAAGTGGTTCAGTAGTTAAAGGTGAGGTAATATGGAACGAATTGGTAAGAATGTAAGTTTGGAGAGGAATGTTGGAGCCATTGATAGAAGGCTTGAATGCAAGAGTGAGGAGCACAGACTTAGTACTCTATAGTAAGGCTTAATGAAAGGTTTTTGAGCAAGAATGGAGGGATGGCACTATTAGGGCTGTATTTATGAATTTGACAACTTTATGTGAAAAGAGAGGCTGAAACGTATACACTAAGATGCTGTTGTAATATTTTGTAGAAAAATGTGATAAAGGTAGTGGAAATAAATGGGTATAGAAGGGATGCCTTCAAACTGATGAAACTTGGTAACTGGATGTAAGGGCTAAGTGACAGTCTGCAAAGTTTCAAGCAGGCTAGGGTGCCCTGAAGAGAAGTAGGGAATCCAAGAGAAGTGGGGTCTGGAGGCAGGTTTAGTTTTGGTATTGAGTTTGCAAGTGTGGTTTAGGTGATGATTGGTTTGATAAAAAGAAAATCAGGAATCTTTAGAAAGGATATGCATCTGTGGCTTTATGCTTTCACTTTTTAAAAATGTTTATTTTTGAGAGAGAGAGAGGGGGGAGGGGGAGAGAGGATGAATCTCAGGCAGGCTCTGTGCTTTCATTTTGATACTAACTGCCAGAAAGAGAAGACTTGATTGCTGAATCTATTACTGAGGTCTGAATCTAGATAATTGATTTGGAAAGCTTCTGATAAGGCATCCAGACTTTTGATTTGTAAGTGGCTCTAGTTGCTCTAGGTTGTAAAGTACTTCATGTATTCTCAGCAACTTGTTACAACTTAGATGTCATCCTTTGAGCTTTCAAAAGAAAGCATTAAAAACTGCTTCATGGGCTATGCATATCTAAGCAGTGTCTGTCCCACCCTTTTGAAAACAACAGATTGAGAGTTCCCAACTAAGTCACCTTGATCACTTCGTTGAGATCATGTTGAGTTAAAAGGTTTGCATGATCACGCCAACCCCCCTGTTCTTCCCCTTAGGACTTAGAAGCATATTGGAAGAAGATAAGCCTTCTACCCTAATTAGTGGTAGTTAAGGTGTTAGTTGCCAAAACATGTCTTTAACAACCTACACTTAACAAAATACCAGAAGATATCAGAGGATTTAGCTTCTCTTCCAGTCATATGTAAGAACAGAATAAGATTCCTTTAGATTTATATCTTTTTCAGAACCTGGGAGCAGGAAGAGTTTTTAACCCAAAGGTCATTTATAGGAAAAAATAAGTATTTGCAAAATAATGTTGATTAATGTGTACAATTTTTATTTATAGGCTAATGATGCATTATATTTATATTTTTATACTTAATGCATTTTTAATAGATTAAAAGACATCCTTGAGTTTATCAGTTATAAACTTGTAGTTTACCAGCTTGGTTTAGAATGCTGACCTTGAGATTACCACATTAAGTCATCTCTGAATTAAGTCTTTTCCTTTGTGCTTAGATCATAATGTCAGTGAATGTGATCTTGGCACTGTCTTTATAGGGTCTGTTTTTGTTTTCCAGTAAATAGGAGTCAGTAGGACCCAATTACCCTGAAATGAGAAAATCTTCCTGTATAGGATAACACATTTTTCAGCTCACTGGAGGTTTGGTGGCTTTTAGTCAGTCAGATTTGGCATATATTATAGTTAAACTTTTTTTTTTTTTTAATTTAGGCAATTTTATTTCACATAATTGGTTTGCCAAGAATGTAAAGTATAACATCTTAATCTTATGAGAAACCTGTGAGGTTCTTTTAGCCCTGCTGTGTTCTTTGAGAGATGAAGAACTCAGCATATATCTTGAGTAGTTAAGGGACTTGTCCAAAATCACACACCTAACTAGTGACAGAGTTGAGGTGAGAGGTGGATATCTTGACCTTCAGGCTTGGGCTCCTTCCACTATGTCAGGCCACTTCTTTAGAAATGTTGACTAGAGGGGCGCCTGGGTGGCTCAGTCGGTTAAGTGGCCGACTTCAGCTCAGGTCATGATCTCACGGTCCGTGAGTTCAAGTCCCGCGTCAGGCTCTGTGCTGACAGCTCAGAGCCTGGAGCCTGTTTCAGATTCTGTGTCTCCCTCTCTCTGACCCTCCCCCGTTCATGCTGTGTCTCTCTCTGTCTCAAAAAATAAATAAACGTTAAAAAAAATTTCTAAAAAAAAAAAAAAAAAAGAAATGTTGACTAGAAAACCTTGAATAAACTCCGTTTAACTGGTCACATTGCTGGTGTCTAATGATGTTTAAGTAGGAATAATTATGGTATTTTTTTCCTTGTTCCCTCTGAAAATTAATTTTTTTAATTAACTATTTATTTAATGTTTTTATTTGTTTTTGAGAGAGAGAGAGAGAGAGAGAGAGAGAGAGAGCGCAAACGGGGGTGGGGCAGAGACAGAGGGAGACAACAGAATCTGAAGCAGGCTCCAAGCTGTCGGCACAGAGCCTGACATGGGGCTCGAATTCACAAGCTGTGAGATCATGACCTGAGCTGAAGTCGGACACTCAACTGACTGAGCCACCCAGGTGCCCCTAAATTAACCATTTTAAACTGAACATTTAGTACATTTACATTGTTGCAACCACCACCCTACCTATTTCCAGAACATTTACATCACGCCAGAGTGAAACCCCTGACTCATTAAATAGTTTGAAAATTTTTTAGCAATTAAAATATAAGTCTTTACATGAAGAGGTTGACAGTAGCAGGTTTGTATTTGTGGTCACCCCTAGTTCTTTGCCACCTGTCTCTGGTTTGTCAGAAATAAAGTGAATCCTCTTTATGTTGATTAGTAATGGATGTATTATACTTAGAAACAGTGACAACATTAAGAAAGAAAGTGTCAGGCACATAATGATTAACAATAACTAATAGTAGGTATGCATTATGCATATTATCTTGAATCTTCACACTAGCCTTTATTTATTTATTTATTTATTTATTTATTTATTTATTTATATTCACAGTAGCCTTTTTCAGAGCCTTGCTGTATTTCAGATAAGAAAACAGCCTGTTCAGTAAGTCCAGAATCACTTAATTGGTAAGTTGTGGACCTGGGTTTCAAATCCATGTCTGTTTGGTTCCAAAAGCTGGGTATTCTCTTCACTAAATCTGGAAGTAGACGGGCAAAAAGCACCAAAGGAAGGAGTCATCTTGTATAGGGATTTGGTACTGTTTTAGCAGAGCAGTGTATAAAGGAAGGGGAATTCAGTTTGCTGGTTGCAATAGTAGCCACTTTCTCCTGACCAGTCGTGATCTGTATTGCATATAGGGAAAGCAAAATATGAAATAACCTTTGGAACTCTTTAGAGGACATTATAAATGATTAGAAGAAATCAAAATCTAGCATCTGAGATTTTGTTTTTAGAAATTCTTTTTTTCCCCTGATCATTTATTTTTAGTGAATTACTGGTGTGATTTTAAAATCATAAGTTGATTTGCTTGAGTAGTTAAAAATTAGGCTTTTTAAAATTTTTATTTATTTTTTTAGTTAATTATTAATCTTTAACAGTATTGGAACTCAGTTGATTTCCCATTTTAAGATACTTTTAAAAGTTCATATCAATGAAGAGTAAAATTACATTGGTGTTGAAAGATTTTGTAATTCTACTTTGCCCCAATTTAAAAAACCCCTCCTTTTAGCTTTTTTAAAGTTTGAAAGAATTTTAATAGTTTTTAATAGTTTCCAGTCATTCTTCTGAAAGTGGCTAGGAAGTCACTTCATAAACCTTGTTATTTTCCTTTTTTCTTCTTTTTTTAAAACAATTTTATTTTTTATTTATTTATTTTTTTAAATTTTTTTTTTTCAACGTTTTTTTTTTTTTATTTATTTTTGGGACAGAGAGAGACAGAGCATGAACGGGGGAGGGGCAGAGAGAGAGGGAGACACAGAATCGGAAACAGGCTCCAGGCTCCGAGCCATCAGCCCAGAGCCTGACGCCGGGCTCGAACTCACGGACCGCGAGATCGTGACCTGGCTGAAGTCGGACGCTTAACCGACTGCGCCACCCAGGCGCCCCTAAAACAATTTTAAAATATTTTTTTAATGTTTATTTTTGAGATAGAGTGTGAGTGGCGGAGGGGCGGGGAGAGAGAGGAAGACACAGAATTTAAAGCAGGCTCCAGACTCTGAGCTGTCAGCACAGAGCCCGTCATGGGGCTTGAACCCATGAACTGTGAGATCGTGACCTGAGCTGAAGTTGGACGCCTAATTGGCTGAGCCACCCAGCTGCCCCTTTTTTCTTCTTTTTTTAAAGATTTTATTTTATTTTATTGTTTGAAAAAAAATTTTTTTAATGTTTATTTATTTTTGAGAGAGAGGGAGAGAGACACAGAGGGAGAGAGAGAGAGACAGAGACACAGAATTGAAAGCAGGCCCCAGGCTCTGAGCTGTCAACACACAGCGCGCCTCACACGGGGCTCAAACCCATGAACTGTGAGATCATGACTTGAGCTGGAGTTGGATGTTTAACCGACTGAGCCACCCAGGTGTCCCTAAATATTTTATTTTTTAAGTAATCTCTACACCTAGCGTGGGGCTTGAGCCCACAACCCCAAGATTGAGTCACATGCTCTACTGACAGAACTCTCCAGGGGCCCCCTTATCTTTTTCCTCCTGTGTTTTGAATGACATGACTTCTCTTCTCTTGGAATAGTTTGCTTCACTATGCTGGGTTTAGGGTAAGAGGGATAGTAAAGTAAAAGATAGCTTCCTGGCTACTTTGGACAGAAGAGATTTTTTTAGGTTATGTGAGCATACATACCGAGAATGTAAGCTATAGCAACAGCAGCCACCTGAAATGACTTGAGTTTAAGTATATTGATAGGTATCCAAAGAAGTATAGATTTTTGACAGTGACCTTGTGACTTTGGTAATATCTAAATAGTAGGTACTTCCATAAATGGATTTCAAGCTTTTAAAAACTTTTATTTAAAAAATTTAAAATGCCCTTGTAACTTGGCTCAAACATTACACATTATTTTTCTGTTTTGACCTAGAGATCAAGTTTTATTCATTCTGGAACCAGCCAAAGTATGTTGTAAAGAACACAGGCCTTGGAGTTGGTTAGTTTTATTTTCAGAGTCTTTCTCTACCACTTACTAGCTGTAAGACCTTTCACTTTTTAAAATGCACATGATACCTCACAATTCTGTAGGATAAGATTAGAGGGTGATGTCTCAAAGGGGCTCAGCACAATGTCTGGCACATACTAAATTGTGTTGTTTGTAACTGTTGCACAATGAAGTCTTAAATTTTGGTAGCTTGGACAAATATCAACGTATGCAAAAACAGTAAAACCTCCAGGCGCCTGGGTGACTCGGTCAGTTAAGCGTCAGACTTCGGCTCAGGTCATGATCTCATGGTCCGTGAGTTCAAGCCCCGCGTTGGGCTCTGTGCTGACCGCTCAGAGCCTGGAGCCTGTTTCAGATTCTGTGTCTCCCTCTCTTTCTGCCCCTCCTCTGTTCATGCTCTGTCTCTCTCTGTCTCAAAAATAAATAAACGTTAAAAAAAAAAATTAAAAAATAAACAGTAAAACCTCATCTCATAATGTACACTGTCCTGCAATCAATATACTTCTTGGATTTTTTTGTTTCTTTGTGTGTGTTGAAGTGCCGTGTGTCAGTTTTCCCTATTTCCTGTAGCTTGCCCTCCTTTTCTCAGAAATGCTTGGCAAATATGTCCATTGATTATTGTATAATTTACCTCAAAGAATAGATGGTGCTTCCTATAGAGGTTAATGATGAGGCATTTGCTTCCCATAGCAATCCTTCAGTTAGATGTTATTGTGTTGCATGCTAACAGGTTCTTACCACCTTTAGAGATGTCTGCTGGCAGAATGCCCAAGCTTTTGTCAAAGAAGGAAGGCCTGGTTGCCTGGAATGAAAGGAGTACATAGTGCCTGCTTAGTGTTTATAGTATATTTTATGATGATTGTTAATATTAAGCATGAAGAGCTATATCCTGGTCTATCAATTGTGTTCATTACTTCCCCATTACTTGTATTGCTTCTCTTAGTGTGTTCAGAAAAGCAGACAGAGGACCTTTTACTCTACAACTGTAGGGTTGAAGTTGTGATGAATCATAATCCAAGACTATTAGCTGTGGAGGGGACTTTTGAGATCAGGTAGACTAACCCTCTTATCCTGTAGAGGAGAAAACTGGCTGACGGAAGTTGTGACTTGCTCAAGGACATTGAACAAGTGACAGGTCTGATTTCCAGTCTAGTTGTTACGAAGGTAACCTGGTAGAGTGGAAAGTGTGCTGGACTTTGGAGTCACACAGTCCTGGTTCTGAGTCCTGATTCCACCATTTGTTAACAGTGTGACCTTTGACAAGTGCATCTGAGTCTCTTAGCTGCTCTGTTACACATTGTTTGGAGGGTAGTGAAGATTATGAGGTAATGTAAGTAAAGCACGGTGGCTGGCATATGTTACGGGCTCAATAAATGCTGTCTGTTGCATTGTACAGTTTTTCTTGATTACTTAAAACAGGTTGTATAGCTAAGTGGTTATTCTTTACGAAATAGGAATCAATGAGAATGGTTGATGTTTTTGCCAAATCCTTTCACTGAAAATCTAAGTAGTTATTCATTGTAGGAGGACTGCTTACTGCAAAAAGAGTGCAGAACATTCATCAAGAGCTTAGTGAATACTGCTCCAAGTTGTACAGTGTCCACACGGTTCCTTTCTGGGTAATTTTTGCATTTCTCAAGTGAAATGGACCTAGTATGAGGAACATCCAAATCAATGTACATGTGGTTAGGCCAGCAGTTCTCAAACTTTTAAACTCGGTACTACCTGACACTCCTTAGAAACTTTTGAGGACTCCAAAGACCTCTTGTTTATGTGTTGTATCTGTTGTTATTTGGATTATTGGAAATTATATCTGATAAAATTTACATATTTATTATTCATTAAAAATACCCATTATATGTTAATATATATACAATTATGTATATATATATTTTAAGATTTTAGGTTTTGAAGTTTTTGTTTCAAATTACAAAAGTAGTACATGTAAATTAAAATAATATAGAATCAAAGTAAAAAATTATTTCATTCCTGTCATATGCACATTCCAACTCCTGCAGTCAAGAATTTAGCATGTATTCTTCTAGAACTATTTCTATGTGATTATAAATTCTGTCTTTCATACTGCAGATGTTCTTTGGTGAGCTGCTTTTTAGAAATGTGTATATTTTATTTTAAATTGTTTTCATTATTTAAATTTTTTTTTTAATCTTTGTTTATTTTTGAGAGAGACAGTGTGAGTGGGGGAGGGGCAGAGAGAGAGGGAGACACAGAATCTGAAACGGGCTCCAGGCTCTGAGCCGTCAGCACAGAGCACAATGCAGGGCTCGAACTCACAGACCATGAGATCATGACCTCAGCCGAAGTTGGACGCTTAACTGACTGAGCCACACAGGCGCCCCTTTAAATTGTTTTTAATGTTTGTTTACTTTTGAGAGAGAGAGTGAGCATGAGCAGGGGAGGGGCAAAGAGAGCAGGGACAGAAGATCTGAAGTGGGCTCTGTGCTGACAGCCTGATACAGGACTTGAACTCACGAACCGTGAGACCATGACCTGAGCTGGTCTGATACTTAACCAATCGAGCCACTCAGGTGCCCCCTATTGTATATATTTTAGATGTACAACTTGATTTGATATACATATACCTAGTGAATGGTTACTTATAGTCAACCTAATTAACATATCTGTCTCTTTTACAGTTACTGTGTGTGTGTGCGTGCGCGCGCGCGTGTGTGTGTGGTGAGAACACCTGAGGTCTACTCCAAGCAAATTTCCAGTATCTAATACGGCATTATTACCTATAGCTTTCATACTTTGTTAGATCTCTAGACTTTTTCATCCTACGTAGCTACAGCTTTGTACCCATTGACCAATATCTACCCATTTCCCCCACTTCCTACAAATGATATGTATGTGTCTGTGTGTGTGATTGAACATAAAAAAATTTTTTTTAACATTAACTTTTGAGAGGCAGAGTGTGCGCACGTGCGAGTGTGAGTTGGGGAGGGGCAGAGAGAGAGGGAGACCCAGAATCCGAAGCAGGCTCCAGCCTCTGAGTGTCAGCAGAGCCTGATGTGGGGGCTCGAACTCATGAACCAGAAGATCATGAGCTGAAGTTGGATGCTTAACTGACTGAGCCACTCAGGTGCCCCACAAATGATACATTTTTAATGAAAAATAACGTTTCCAAAACAAAAATTTAATGAGAAGAGTGACATTGCTTTACATTTTTGCAAATCTCATTAATGTATAGATTAATAGAGGACAGCTGGTTTCTGATTGGTGCTGTATTTAGCCTGTTGTATTATGTTCTGGTTGAAGTATACAAAGGAGAAAATTTGGCTTCATAAGATTTGAAGCTGGAAAAGGGTAGGAGTATTGTGAATGTTCTTCTTTGATATACTATACCAAAACTTGACAGATTGTAGTTTCTTAATGGAATCTGAAGCCAGATCAGTGAACTTTTCTTATTCTGTTACATTAAAATCCAGTGGCCTGTTGTATTTCAAATGGATCTTTTATCCATACATGATCATAATATCATGCATTGGTCATTTGGAAAATGTTGGTTCACTGAATTATGTTGAGCTTCCACATGTGACACATTTCATTATATATCTCCACACATTATGTAGCCTCTGGAAAACTACACTCATGAGAGGAGAGTTAAAAAGGCACATAATGCCTTCCTACCTCTTGGAAAATACTTTTGTTCTTGTATGACCCTGAAAGGGTCCTGAATACTCCTAGTGTGCCTGACCCATGGAGTTACTTTAACTGTAGGTTAACTAATTGAAGGTAGTGACCAGGATTGCAGACTGCAGCTTTAATAATGGATAATCTGGAAATTATAATGGAAGAGATTGTTGTACAAGCCCTAGTCTTAGAAACCATCTTATTGGTTTTTTATAGTGTTTTTTATAGACAAGACATTGTGTTGAGGTACTACTAAAGATATATTATGAAAAAGGATTCTTTTGCAGTAGTTTGTAGTCTAGCTGGAGAGGTTAAGACATAGTTTCGTGAAAAGATCATACAGTGTCCTCTGGTAACAAGCGTGACGTACAGTGCTGGGTAGAATGAGTTTTACATAGGTAAAGGAGAGAAGAGGCCATTTTTCTTGGGAAGAGAACTACAGTGCTCTTTAAGATAGTCATTACATGAGTTGGGCTACACTGGAAAGTTCATATAGAATAATTAAGGTAGGCTTGCAAAATTAAGTTGCAGTTTATATTTTTATTCTTACATTGTTGCCTATTTTTGTAGGATTGTATGGTTTCCAGTATTTTTTATAGGTTCTTGTTTGCCTTTTTAAAGACTAATTCACTGTTATGTGGGTAGAATAGATCTATCAAATATCTATCAAAATGTTACCATTATTTGGTAGATAAGAAAACAAGATTAAGTAAAATCTGCCAAGAGCACACATATATATGAGTAATATGTTATTTGCACATATTAAAATACATGTATACTCAGAGGAGAATAAAAAATACTTAGATTCCTTTCTTTGGGGAAAAATATATATGAATGCATATACACGGTATATATCTCCACTCAAGACTTTGTAGAACTATTTTAATGCTTCCTAAGGTGCCTTTGTATACCTTGTGCTTGGTTGTTCGCTTATTGGACTGTTATAAAGATTAAAAAAAAAAATTTATAAAATGCCTGGCACTAGAAGGTGCTCATGACAGCTATCATTATTGTTGCTGCTGTTGTAAGTTGTTCAGCTCAGAATTATCTCGAATGTACCAGTTTGATAAGACATCCAACTTCTCACTCTTCAGAGTATTCTGACATCCATGGGTGCCTGGGTGGCTCAGTTGGTTAAGCATCTGACTTCAACTCAGGTCATGATCTCATGGTTTGTGAGTTTGAGCCCCACGTTGAGCTCTCTGCTGTCAGCACAGAGCCCACTTTGGATCCTCTGTCGCCCTCTCTTTCTGCCCCTCCCCAGCTTGTTCTCTTTCTCTCTCAAATAGGTAAACTTAAAAAAAAGATTTAGAGTATTGTGATATCCATTTGTTGAATGGTAGTAATTCAAGTGTTGTGGCCTCTGTTCATGGAGTGCTTATTATTGTGTTTCAGGCACTGTGCTAGGTGCTTTACATGCATTGCCTCTTTAGATCTTTACAACAGTTTCACTATGAGGCTTCCATTTTATAATGGGAAAAGTGAGGCTGGGAACGGTTAGTTGCTCAAGGTTCTTACTAGCTAAGAAGTTGTATAGCTGGGATTTGAACCCTCATTTATCTCCAAGGTGTTTGTTATCTTTTACCTTTCCATTTGAGCAGCAAGTTGAAGGCAAATTTTTCTAATGTAGTAGGGGTTTAGCTATTTTTCAAAGGACAGTTTTTTTGTTTGTGTGTGTGTGGGTGAGGGGAGCTGGATGGTGGTTATTCTCCCCTTTTACATGTATTGGTATTTGGATTCCAGAGTTTTGTTTTGTTTTGTTTTTTTAATGTTTGAGTCATTTACTTAATTGCTTGATGAAATCATGGTCAAATAGAAATGAATTAAAGTTTTCAAGATCTCTTTTTTTCAAGGTGACATTTCACTATATTGGTGAGGAACAGTTTGTGGGCTTTTACAGCTTGTTTTAGGCCAAGAATTGACTTACTTTTACTGTCTAATACATTACTCTTTGATTGAATAATATGGTTATAGTCACTTTTGAAAGAGTATTGTGGCTTACAAAGCTTGTATGAGGAAAAAAATTCATTTGTACTGGCAGTCAGCCAGTATTTTATAAGCTACAATTTTCTTTTGAATAGCTGGTGGTTTGTAGCTCCATAATTTGTGGTTCTTCTGAACTTGTAAAAAGATTACACATATTTAAAAATGACCTTATCACTTCAATGTTTCAAGCAACTTACAACTGTCAAATTTTGTTATGTTATAGTGTACTTGTTTTCTTACTTAATTTTCCTGGGCTGAGAATGTTTTAAATTAATAATTTATATAGTTTAATTACCTTCCTCACTCCAAACCTAAAACCCAGAACTACTTTGGTAATATAATAGGCGTGGTTAAAGGCAAAGGAAATATGATTCTCTTTACATCAGTCTGCCAAATCCTTGTAGTATCCATGCTGTTCCATTCCTTAGCCACTGCTGCCCGGATGTGTTGAATTATGTGGTATGTGGGTTTGTTTGGGTGTGTTTAGTGTTCCTGCATGACATTTAGTTTTAAACCAGTTTTTGTGTTGCTGCCATTGTTGCTTTTTCACATGCAGGTGGAAAAGAGCACTTCATTTGAAATTCTTCATGTTCTGTACCCTGTTCTCATGGTTTGTGTGTAGGTAGTTAAATTTGTGAAAGTCATTTTATATCCTTTTGATTTTAGGTTAAATCCTAAATGGAATATGGTAACCTTTTTTGCTTGAAAGATTTTAGAAAGGCAGATGAATTAGTTCCATTTTAGAACTTGTAGAATTTGTAGAAATTTCACAGATAAAAATGAATTTAGTATTCAACTTCTGACTCAAACTCGATTGCCAAGTAGGGACGTTATTTAAAAATATACTGTAATGAACTGTTGTCTTTTTTTTTTTTTCTTTAAGTTTTTTTTTTTTTTTTAATTTTTTTTTTTTTTTAACGTTTATTTATTTTTGAGACAGAGAGAGACAGAGCATGAACGGGGGAGGGTCAGAGAGAGAGGGAGACACAGAATCGGAAGCAGGCTCCAGGCTCTGAGCCATCAGCCCAGAGCCCGATGCGGGGCTCGAACTCACGGACCATGAGATCGTGACCTGAGCTGAAGTCGGAGGCTTAACCGACTGAGCCACCCAGGCGCCCCTTAAGTTTATTTATTTTGAGAGAGAGGGAGAGAGACAGACAGAATGACTGGGGAAGGGGCAGGAGGAGACAGGGAATCACAAGCAGGGGCTCAAACCCACAAACTGTGAGATCTTGACCTGAGCCTAAACCAAGAGTTGGACGCTTAACCAACTGAGCCACTCAGGGGCCCCGAACTGTTGTCTTTCTTGAGCTAATTTTTTGAGTCTTTTATTTCTGTAAGGTGGTTGAGATTTGTATTAAAGTTCCATTTATTAGTGAAATGATTTTAGTAGCTAAGATTTTAGCAAATTGTTAATGGCCAAATCCTTAATGCTTTTTAATAATCTTGGCATGCTAATAAAAGGTTGCTGTTTAAAAGACTTGCTCTGCAAGATAGTCTTGATTGCACATTGTAATTACTTGAGAGCTTAAAAAATACAGATGCCTGGGTTTCATCTTAAGGGAGTCTTTTTTTTTTTTTTTTTTTTTAAGTTTATTTATTTATTTTGGGAGGGAGGGGCAGAGAGAGAGGGAGAGACAGAATCCCAAGTAAGCTCTGCACTGTCTGCGCAGAGCCCGACACAGGGCTCAAACTCATGAGCCATGAGACCCACTGCTTTGGGAAATTTGTCAGCCCACCCAAGGGAAAATACTTGATTTTGAAGTATAATTATATCTTTACCTTTGGAGCTTAAAATACATCTTATTTTGAGATAATTGTAGGATCGCTTGCTGTTGTAAGAAATATTCAATAATAATTTCTCTGTATAATATCATTTGAAGAATGTCATAAATGGAATCATACAATATGTAAACTTTTAAGATTGGCTTTTTTCACTCAGCATAATTCCATTAGATATCCAAGTTGTTGCATGGATCAATAGTTTTTTCCTTTTTATAGCTGAATAGTATTCCATGGTGGATAGGTATGTCACAGTTTGTTTAATCATTTGTTGAAGGATATTTGGATTGTTTTCGGTTTTTGGCTATTACCAATAAAGCTGATGTGATCATTAGCATACAGGCTTTTTTATGGTCATAAATTTTCATTTCTCTGGGATCAGTGCCCAAGAGTGCAGTTGCTGGGTTGAATGGTAAATGCCTTTTTAGTTTTCTAAGTCACTGCTATACCTTTCCAGAGAGGCTGTAGCATTTTACATCCTCACTAACAATGTATCAGTGGTTCAGTTTCTCTACATCTTCACTGGCATTTGATGTTATCACTGCTTTTTAAGAAATATTAGACTTTATTATTTAGAGAAGTTTTAGGTTTATAGAAAATTGAACAGATAATGCAGAGTTCCCATATATACCTTCCTCTTTTACTGGCTTCCCCTTTTATTAACATCTTGTGTTAGCATGGTGAATTTGTTAAAATTGACGGATCAATGTTGATACATTATTATGTGCTAAAGTCCATAGTTTACTTTAGGGTTGCTCTTTGTGTTGTACATTCTGTGGGTTTTTGACAAGTGCGTGTGTATCTACCATTATGGTATCATACAGAATAGCCTAAAAAATCTCCTGTACTCAATTCATTCCACCCTAACCCTGGCAACCACTGATCTTTCACTTTCTGTAGTTTTACCTTTTCCTGAATGTCATATAATTGGAATTGTACATATGTAACCTTTTCAGGTTGGCTTCTCTCACTTAGCAAATAGGCATTTAAAATTCCTCCATGTCTTTTGGTGGTTTGATGGCTCTTTTTCTTCTTTTGATGGCTCGTTTAAAAAATTGCTGGATAATTTTCCACTGTATGGATGGATATATTGTGGTTTATTTATTCACCTATCGAAAGGCATCTTAGTTGCTTCCAGTTTTGAGAAATTATGAATAAAGCCACTATAAACATTTATGTGCAGGTATTTGGACATAAATTTTCAACTCATTTGGGTGAATACCTAGGACTGCGATTCCTGGATTGTATGTTAAGACTATGCTTAGCTTTGTAAAAAATTGCCAGATGTTTTTCTAAAGTAGCTGTACTATTTTGCATTCCTTCCAGCATTATTTTAAAATATGTTTTTAGTTTTAATTTTATTTTTTATGACAGGGGGCAAAGGGGGATAGAGAGAGAGAGAGAGAGAGAGAGAGAGAGAATATATACCAAGCAGGCTCCACGCCCAGTGCGGAGCCTGACGTGGGGCTCCATCTCACAACCAAAACATCATGACCTGAGCCGAAATCATGAGTCTGACACTTAACCAACAGACACTCAGGCGCCCCAAGTTATTTTTTATTTTAGCCATTTAGATCAGTATGTAGTGATACCTTGTTGTGGTTTTAATTTGTATTTCTCTAATGGCAAATGATATTGAATATCTTTTTTTATGCTTATTTGTCATGTGTATGTCCTTTTCAGTTAAATTTCATGTTTTTGGCCCATTTAACAGTTGGATTGCTTGTTTTTTTACTGTTGATTTTTAAAAGTTTTATTTATTTTCAGAGAGACAGAGACAGCATGAGTAGGGGAGGGACAGAGAGAGAGAGAGAGAGAGAGAGAGAGAGAGAAAGAGAGAGACAGAGGGAGAGAGAGAGAGAGAGAGGGAGAGAGAGAGAGAATCCCAAGGAGGCTCCACTCCACCAGCACAGAGCCTAACGCAGGGCTCGAACTCATGAAACTGTGAGATCATGAGCTAAAATCAAGAGTTTAATGTTTAACTGACTGAGCCACCCAGGCACCCCTTTACTGTTGATTTTTGAGAGTTCTTTATATGTTCTGGATAGAATTCTTACTGAATACTTGGTTTGCAGATATTTTCTCCTAGTCTTTAGCTTGTCCTTTCATCTTTTTTTTTTTTTTTTAAGTTTATTTATTTTGAGAGAGACTGAGAGAGACTGCCAGCAGAAGAGGGGCAGAGAGAGGGGGATAGAGGATCCGAAGCAGGCTCTGGGCTGACAGCAGAGAGCCTGATGGAGGGCTGAAACTCATGAACCCTGAGATCATGATCCAAGCTGAAGTTGGACGCTTAATTGACTGAGCCATCCGGATGCCCCTGTCCTTTTTTTCTCCTTAACTGGCTGTTTCATAGAACAAAAGTTTTTTTAATTTTGATGAGGTCTAATTTATCAGGTTTTCCTTTTATGGATCTTGCTTTTCATGTCACCTCCGAGAACTTTTGACCTAACTCTATGTCCTGAAGATTTCCTCCTATAATTTTTCCCTGAACGTTTTTATAGTTTTACATTTAAGTCTGTGATCCATTTTGAATCCATTTTTTGTATAAAATGTGAGGTTTAGATCAAAGTTCTTTCTCTCTCTCTTTTTTTTTTTTTTTGGTCTTTGGATATCTGATTCCTGCGGCATCATTTGTTGTAAAGGCTGTCCTTCCTCCATTGAATTGCTTTTTGCACCTTTGTCAAAACCCAATTGGGCATGTTTGTGTGGATCTATTTCTGGGTTCTGTACTCTGTTCCATTGAGCTGTGTGTATCTATCCTGCCAATACCAGGCAGTCTTGATTATGGTAGCTTATAATTAGTGTAAATTGTGTGGAATGACTCCTCCCCTTTTATTCTTTTTCAAAATTGTTTTAGCAGTTCTAGGTCTTGTACCTTTCCATATAAGTTTTGGAATAAGTTTGTGTCTAAAAATAACCTTGATAGGAATTTCATTAAATCTGTGGATCAGTTTGGGGAGACTTGATAGCTTTACTATGGCTGTCTTTACCACTGGGTTTTAATAGATTGGAATGAGATTAGAAAGAAGTAGTTCTGTAGAGAAAGTACTTAAACTGGACAGAGAGATTTGTTTGTAACTGACAAAATGTTAACTTTTTAGGCCCTCCCCCCTTCTTTGGTGCTATCAAAACACCATTAACAGAGCAATGGAAATGGAAGCAGTTGTTCATTTATTCATAATTGTATTCATTCAGCATTCTTTGAGTGTCTGTTGTAGGCTAGGCACTGTTCTAGGCACGGGAATTCAGTGGTAAATGAGACAGGCAAGGTCCCTACTCTCATTGATTTTATGTTCCTGTGGGGAAGTAGTAAGCAAATAATCAAGAAATACATCAGTTAAGTGCTATGTGGATAATTAAAATGGATTGATAATTAGAGTAGAGTGATAGGGTGGCTACTTGACTGGATGACCAGGGAAAGCCTTTGAAGAGATGTTGTTTATGGTTAGATCTGAATGTTAAAGAGTCAGCATTAGGAAGAAGAGGGAGAAGACTATTCCAGTAAGAGGGAACAGCTAGTGCAGTGCAGGGACACAATTGTTATGTGGGAGGAACTAAAAAGGACAGAGGGATTGGAGTATAATGAGCAAGAGGGAGAGAGAAGAAGCAGGGGGGTAGGGGAGAGAGGGAGAGGTACAGATACAGATGAATTTCGTGAGGGAGGCAATGACCAGACCAACTGGTACTTCGTAAGCCAGGGTGAGGAGTATGATTTTTTTTTTTTTTTTAAGTTTATTTATTATGGGAGGGGGGAGAGAGAGAGAATCCCAAGCAGGCAGAGCCCAAGGTGCGGCTCGAATTCAAGAACTGCAGAATCATGACCTGAGCCAAAATCAAGAGTCCGGATACTTAACCGACTGAGCCACCCAAGTGCCCTGAGGAGTATGATTTTTATTCTGAGAATGATGATAAGATGGTGGAAGATTTTGAATAAGGGAGTGAAAGGTTTGATGTTTTAAACGATGATTTGGTTGTATGGAGAAGAGATTCTATTAGGGGCCAGAATAAAAGCAGGAGGACCAGTTAGGAGGTTGTTTCAGTTCAGGTGAAAGATGATGCTGGGAAAGGATTCAGGATGTATTTTAGAGGTACAAGTTGATAGGATATGTTGACAGTCTGTATAGCAGGACTTTTTTTTTTTTTTTTTTAAGAGTTTGGGTAGAAGGTTATGGTGTTTAGTGAGATTGGTGAGACTTGGGAGAGGAGTTGGTTTTGGGGGAAAATTTTCATAGTCATGTTTTGATCACTTTGTTTTCAGTGATGTCAGTCAGCAGTTGGTAGAGGCCAGAATTACAGGTATAGTATGGTGATCTGTACATAGACAATATTTAGAGTCATGAAACTGGGATAGGCCAAAAGAAAGTATGATGGTAGATGAGGGGGCCCAGGACAGGGCCTTTGAACACTGGAACATTTCAAGGTCTGGAAGAGGTGGAGGCAGAGCCAGCAAAGAGTAAGAAGGTTTAGCCTTGGTGCCGGGCTCTTTTTAGTTTGCCCCCTTGAATCCATTAACTTGATAACATTAAAGAAAATGCAGTATCCCTAGATTTCAGTGTGGTGGGCAGATAGTACTTAGAATTTTTTTTTCTTTTTTAAAATTTACATCCCAATTAGTTAGCATATAGTGCAACAATGATTTCAGGAGTAGATTCCTTAGTGCCCCTTACCCATTTAGCCCATCCTCCCTCCCACAACCCCTCCAGTAACCCTCAGTTTGTTCTCCATATTTATGAGTCTCTTCTGTTTTGTCCCCCTCCCTGTTTTTATATTATTTTTGTTTCCCTTCCCTTATGTTCATCTGTTTTGTCTCTTAAAGTCCTCATATGAGTGAAGAAGTCATATGATTTTTGTCTTTCTCTGACTAATTTCACTTCGCTCAATACCCTCCAGTTCCATCCCCGTAGTTGCAAATGGCAAGATTTCATTCTTTTTGATTGCTGAGTAATACTCCATTGTGTATATATATCACATCTTCTTTATCCATACATCCATCGATGGTATTTGGGCCCTTTCCATACTTTAGCTATTGTTGATAGTGCTGCTATAAACATGGGGGTGCATGTGTCCCTTCGAAACAGCACACCTGTATCCTGTGGAGAAATGCCTAGTAGTGCAATTGCTGGGTCATAGGGTAGTTCTATTTTTAGTTTTTTGAGGAACCTCCATACTGTTTTCCAGAGTGGCTGCACCAGCTTGCATTCCCACCAACAATGCAAAAGAGATCCTCTTTCTCCACATCCTCGCCAACATCTGTTGTTGCCTGAGTTGTTCATGTTAGCCATTCTGACAGGTGTAAGGTGGTATCTCAGTGTGGTTTTGATTTGTATTTCCCTGATGATGAGTAATGTTGAGCATTTTTTCATGTGTCGGTTGGCCATCTTTGGAGAAGTGTCTATTCATGACTTTTGCCCATTTCTTCACTGGATTATTTATTTTGGGGGTGTTGAGTTTGATAAGTTCTCTATAGATTTTGTATACTAACCCTTTATCTGATATGTCATTTGCAAATATCTTCTCCCTTTCTGTGTGTTGCCTTTTAGTTTTGCTGATTGTTTTCCTCGCTGTGCAGAAGCTTTTTATTTGGATGAGGTCCTGATAGTTCATTTTTGCTTTTGTTTCCCTTGCCTCTGAAGACGTGTTGAGTAAGAAGTTGCTGCGGCCAAGATCAAAGAGGTTTTTGCCTGCTTTCTCCTCCATGATTTTGATGGCTTCCTGTCTTACATTGAGGTCTTTCATCCATTTTGAGTTTATTTTTGTGTATGGTGTAAGAAAGTGGTCCAGGTTCATTCTTCTGCATCTCTGTCGAGTTTTCCCAGCACCACTTGCTGAAGAGACTGTCTTTATTCCATTGGATATTCTTTCCTGCTTTGTCAAAGATTAGTTGGCCATACGTTTGTGGGTCCATTTCTGGGTTCTCTTTTCTGTTCCACTGATCCGAGTGTCTGTTCTTGTGCCAGTACCATACTGTCTTGATGATTACAGCTTTGTAGTATAGCTTGAAGTCTGAGATTGTGATGCCTCCTGCTTTGGTTTTCTTTTTCAGGATTACTTTGGCTATTCGGTCCTGGTTCCATACAAATTTTAGAATTATTTGTTCTAACTCTGTGAAGAATGCTGGTGTTATTTTGATAGGGATTGCATTGAATATGTAGATTGCTTTGGGTAGTATCGACATTTTAACAATATTTGTTCTTCCTATCCAGGAGCATGGAATCTTTTTCCATTTTTTTGTGTTGTCTTCAACTTCTTTCATAAGCTTTCTATAGTTTTCAGTGTATAGATTTTTCACCTCTTTGGTTAGATTTATTCCTAGGTATTTTATGTTTTTTTGTGCAACTGTAAGTGGGGTTGATTCCTTGATTTCTCTTTCTGTCACTTCATTGTTGGTGTATAAGAATGCAACTGATTTCTGTGCGTTGATTTTATATCCTGCAATTTTGCTGAATTCATGAATCAATTCTAGCAGTTTTCTGGTGGAATATTTTGGGTTTTCCATAAAGAGTATCATGTCATCTGCGAAGAGTGAAAGTTTGACCTCCTCCTGGCTGATTTGGATGCCTTTTATTTTTTTGTGTTGTCTGATTGCAGAGGCTAAGACAATCAGACAATACTATGTTGAATAACAGTGGCAAGAGTGGATGTCCCTGTCTTGTTCCTGACCTTAGGGGGAAAGCTGTCAGTTTTTCCCCATTGGGGATGATATTAGCATTGGGTTGTTCATATATGGCTTTTATGATCTCGAGGTATGCTCTTTCTGTCCCTACTTTCTTGAGGGTTTTTAACAAGAAAGGATGCTGTATTTTGTTAAATGCTTTCTCTGCATCTATTGAGAGGATCATATGGTTCTTGTCCTTTCTTTTATTGATGTGATGAATCCTGTTAATTGTTTTGCGGATATTGAACCAGCCCTGCATCCCAGGTATAAATCCCACTTGGTTGTGGTGAATAATTTTTTTAATGTATTGTTGGAGCCGGTTGGCTAATATCTTGTTGAGGATTTTTGCATCCATGTTCATCAGGGAAATTGGTCTATGGAGTACTTAGAATTTTTATGTGGAAGAATGGAATGGCTTCATCAGGAAAGCATATACATAGTAAGTGATTGAGTAACTACTCTGGGTCTAGCATAGTACTAAAATTGGGGGATACAAAAGAAGTGTAAAATGTAGACCTTGCTTTTATTGAACTTTGATGAAAAGAGGCAAAAAAGAATACTAATGTCTAAGCTAGTGTAGCTGCAGAGGATTTCTTAGAGGAATTGGGGCTTGAAGAATAAGTAGGACTTAAGTAGGCAGAGGAGAAGAGCAAATCCAGGTAATAGAATAAGGTGTGGTGGAAAGGCAGTCAGCTTT
Organism: Panthera uncia; assembly: GCF_023721935.1. Classification (NCBI taxonomy): domain Eukaryota; kingdom Metazoa; phylum Chordata; class Mammalia; order Carnivora; family Felidae; genus Panthera; species Panthera uncia. The sequence continues at coordinate 80,197,554 of NC_064807.1, read as the reverse complement.
TTAGTCAGAAGACTGGTTTGAATGTGAGCTATATCTCTTAATAACAGCCTGTGAACTTGGTTGAGTCCCTTTGAACCTCTATTCCCCTGGTGGCATACCTGCTTGCCTCATAGGGCTGCTGGGAAGATAAGACTATGAGTTGCTTCACCTGTAATGGCAATGCACTCATTCTCATGTTGGATGGTTGGTTTTCAGGTACTCACTTTATTAACATGCTTCATAAATTCAAATGTTTCATCTAGTAATTTGTATTATCAAATATTTCATAACTTTCCATTAAAAATTATTTATGTGTAGTGCCTAGCTCAACATGAAGCATTCAGTAAATTGTAGGTGATAAAACCATTATTATTTCTCTGCTGTGGCTGTCAGAATTGCAGAGCAGAAGGAGATGATGATCTCTGCCATTCTAGAGTTTTTGCTCTGGGTGGTAAGTGATACTCATGTTAATGTAAGGCAGACCAAAAGTCTCCACCCCAGTGCCTAAATTTGTGGTACACATACAAATAAAGAGGACAGTCTTCCTTGGGCCTCATTGTGGCAATGAGACTAAATGTGGCCTAGAAAAAAAAAAGGTAAAATGTGGACAGGGAGGGTGGGATAGACATTCTATATACTAAGAGGGCTTTTATTTTGTTTTATTTATTTTATTTTACGTGTAGTTTATTTTTAGGGGTAGCGAAGCATAAATGTTATTGCCACTGCTGAGGAAATCATTAGTAACACTTAAAAAATTCTCATTCTGGAACTTCTGTAATGTTATAATGAAATTTACCTTTCTCTCTGTACAATTTATTGAACTTGTGCCTGCTCTCCAGATGGCATTATAGGATAGAATTTATTTTGGTAATGTCTTTTTTTTTTTAAATATGGAATTGCTTTTATGATATACCTAGGACTAATGTCTGTTAGGGGGTTTCTTTTTATGTGTCTAAATCACAAAGCCTTCTCTATGCTGTAAGATTTATTGTGAGAAAGGTGGGGCAGATTTCTGAAATTTCCTTGGGTAATCTCTCTTCACATCTTTAGATTATTTGCATCTCAACTATTTATAAATTCACATACATATGTGGGGTGCTGGGATGACTCTTTTTGTTTTGGAAAATAGTGCCATCAGAGTCCCTGTACAGCCTGTGTTGAAATTGGGTTGTGGTAATACAATGCACTGTTCTCTCTTGGTCACTGTAATGATTTGTAAATAGCCAGACCCTAGGTCATGCTTCTTTTATGCAGCTTTTTTTGGCTAGTGGAAGTTAGATGCTTTTAATTTGCCTTTAAGGGAATCTAGGTTTAGTTGCACATCTACTTGAATACTGTGTATCACCAACTGGACTATAGGGAATTTTTGATAGCATTCTAGTAGCCTTTCTTATTGATACATGACCAATTCAGTGAAATTGTACAGTAGCCTGATGAATTTTATAATTTTAGTAATAAAAGTTAACATTTACTGAGTACACTTGTGTCATGCACTCTGCCAAGCTTATGGATTTAAAATTGCGTATAGAATATTTTTCATTTATTTTTATTTATTTATTTTTTTCAACGTTTTTTATTTATTTTTGGGACAGAGAGAGACAGAGCATGAACGGGGGAGGGGCAGAGAGAGAGGGAGACACAGAATCGGAAACAGGCTCCAGGCTCCGAGCCATCAGCCCAGAGCCTGACGCGGGGCTCGAACTCACGGACCGCGAGATCGTGACCTGGCTGAAGTCGGACGCTTAACCGACTGCGCCACCCAGGCGCCCCTAGAATATTTTTCATTTAAATATCACAACAACTCAGTGAGATGAGTATTGCTTTTTTTTTCACTTTAGATGTGAGACAGATGTTAGTTTTTCTATCCCAAGGTTACACACTTACTTAGTAGAGCAGGGATCAGGGCCTATTCTCTTATCCACCGTGCTTTACAGTCTTCTCAGATAATGTCTTCCTGGGAAACTGTCATATTGGGAATTTAATTTTAACTTTTATGTGTTACTTTGTGGGAGGGCATTCATTGTAAGCTTGTTAAGTTCCTGGTAGAGATTTTAATAGTTGTACCCGTCGCCTTGTGTGAGGGGTTTGGCCATTGTATTAGTTAAGTAACCCTAGCTGTTGCTTTAGAGCCCTGAAATACATTGCCTAAAACTTCAAACACAGTGTAGGATAGTCCAGAGCAAGTGTCCACGTCAGCATGTAGTTCTCCTTTGTATAGGCATTTAGGGCTTTCAGGCATTAGGGCCGGTGGGGATTCTGCTGTCTTCAATACATGGCTTCCAAGGTTCTGCTTGGAAGTATAGGGCAAGAGAGTTTCTCTTGAGCAGGTGAGGTAAAAAGTGCGAATACAATGTCGGCTTACTTCCATTGCTGAGGGCTTAGTTTCATTGTGTTGTGTAGCTGCAGAGGGATTGGGAAATATGATGGCCTTTCTCCTTGTTGACCCTAGGAGGTTAGAGGCCATTCTTTAGTATTTTGAGTATTTCATCAATGTTGAAGTCTTGGTGAAGTACATTTACAGTGGCAGAGTTTGTGATAATCTGATTTAGGGATTGGAAGCTATAGACTGTGGCAGAATGTTAAGTATTTGTATGGATTGCTTATTAATCAGAAAGTAAGAGACAGCTATACATTCCCATTTTAATATAACAAAGGCAGCAAGCTCATTCTGGTTGACTTATTTTTTATTATTTTTCTTGGAACTCTGTCTTGTTAAGCGCTCTATTCCTAAGTTATCTCAGTAGAGGTGACTTTAGTACAGATGAATTTTAATAGATGGAAGTAGCATGATCTAAATTTATTTTCCATATCATAAACTAGCCTTTTTGACAGTCCTTATGGCTTTAATTTTGCCACGAATGGTACAAAGATCAGACAAAGAAATACCATTCTGTTTGCATTTGGTTGGTGACCTATAGCTCTCTGGGATGACATTGTATTTTGCTGAGGTTTCACCTTAAATGATCCAGTCTTTTCTTAGATTTTCAGTTGTGTGGTAAGATCTCAATAGAAATATAGTGGTTATAATCATAAATTCACTGAAGCCTAATTGAGGTCCTCATACAATAAGACTAGAATTCTTTGAATGCTTTTGTAATAAAAATACACTTACCCAGATCTTCTATAATCCTTTATTTCAACATATACACTCTGAATAAAAAGTCCAAAAAATAGACTGAATTAAAAAAAGTTTATTCTCCAGCTTTTATAGCTTTGGGTTATGCGCTTTTTGGGAAATAACTTGTAGACTTTTGGCCTTCTACCACAGACCAGGAATGCAAACACATGTACTGCTAAAATTCTTTTAGGGCCTCTTTATTTGCCTAAAATGGGACAGGACTGTTCAGGCCATTTTAATGAAGTTCAGTTACAGTGAATTATAAAGTATGTCATTTGAATCCTGGATATAATGTGATTCTTGTATTCATTTATGTTTATAACCTGAATGCCTAGTCCAAAAAAATTAGATGAGTTGGACAAATACAGAATATTTGAGCTGAGATGAGGCATTACATGCAATATTGCTCTTTAAAGAAAGGAAAGAGTCTAAAACTACAAAGGAGGATGGAAAGAACCCTGGACTTTTAGACATGAGTCCAGGGTTTGATGGAGTCTGAGCCTTGCTGGAAAGTTGGTGACTTTGGGCAAGGTACTTCACCTCTTTAGGTGTTAGTTTTTCTCTTTGAAAAGTAAGGATCTTGTATTGTTACTGTATTTGTCATTGTATTTGGCCAGTTTTAGCATTGTGTTTCTTTTTTTTTTTTTTTTTCAGTTTGATTCTTTTATTTTTTTTTTAAAGCAGGGTATAATTGACATAACGTTATTTCAGTTTCAGGTATACAACATAGTGATTTGATATTTGTACATACTATAAAATGATCAACACAGGAAGTCTAGTTAACATCCATCATCGTACATAATTATAGTTTTTTTTCTTGTGATGAGACCATTTAAGATCTGGTCTCCTAGCTACTTTCAAATATGCAATACAGTATTGTTAGGTATAGTCACCATACTGTACCTTACATCCCCATGATTTATTCATTTTATAACTGAAAGTTTATAACTTCTGACCCCTTCACCTATTTTGCCCACTCCCCATCCCCACTACTGGTCTGTACTCTACATCTGTGAGCTCATTTTTTGTTTGGCTTTGTTTTTTCTTTAGATTCCACATATCAGTGAGATCACATGGTAGTTTTCTTTTTTTGTCTGACTTATTTCATTTAGCATAAGGCTCTCAGGGTCCATTCATGTTATCACAAATGGCAAGATTTCTTTTTTATTTTTGTGGCTGATATTCGTGTGTGTGTGTGTGTGTGTGTGTGTGTGTGTGTATGTCACCATTTCTTTTTCTTTTTATTTTTATTTATTATTTTTTTTAATTTTATTTTTTATTTTTAAAAATTTACATCCAAATTAGCATATAGTGAAACAATGATATTTTTTCTTTTTTAAAATTTACATCCCAGTTAGTTAGCATATAGTGGAACAATGATTTCAGGAGTAGATTCCTTAGTGCCCCTTACCCATTTAGCCCATCCCCCCTCCCACAGCCCCTCCAGTAGCCCTCAGTTTGTTCTCCATATTTATGAGTCTCTTCTGTTTTATCCCCGTCCCTGGTTTTATATTATTTTTGTTTCCCTTCCCTTATGTTCATCTGTTTTGTCTCTTAAAGTCCTCATATGAGTGAAGTCATATGATTTTTGTCTTTCTCTGACTAATTTCACTTCGCATAATACCCTTCAGTTCCATCCCCATAGTTGCAAATGGCAAGATTTCATTCTTTTTGATTGCCAAGTCATACTCCATTGTATATGTATACCACATCTTCTTTATCCATTTCATCCATCAATGGACATTTGGGCTCTTTCCATACTTTGGCTATTGACGATAGTGCTGCTATAAACATGGGGGTGCATGTGTCCCTTTGAAACAGCACACCTGTATTCCTTGGATAAATACCTAGTAGTGCAATTGCTGGGTCGTAGGGTAGTTCTATTTTTAGTTTTTTGAGGAACCTCTATACTGTTTTCCAGAGTGGCTCCACCAGCTTGCATTCCCAAGCATTCTGTGTTTCTAATTATCTCCTAATTCTCCTACGGTGTTTTTCTGTCTTATCAAGAGAAAATTAACAATATAAAGCTGCCAGTTCTTTCTCTTTTGTCTTGATGAATAGTCTTAATAATAGAAAACATGATTTAACTTACCCTAACCTTATTATTATTTTTTTAATGTTTATTTATTTTGAGAGAGAGAGAGAGAGAGGGAAAGAGAATGGGAAGGGGCAGAGAGAGAGGGGGAGCAAGAATCCCAAGCAGGCTTTGCGCCATCAGTGCAGAGCTCGTTGTGGGGCTTGATCCTGCAAACTGTGAGATCATGACCTGAGCTGAAATCAAGAATTGGACTGAGTCAATTGGAATTGAATTAACTGACTGAGCCACCCAGGCACCCCATTTATCCTAACTTTAATATGCTTTCTAAAATTAGTTTTAAAGGAGGCATAAAATTAGAAATATTTTGTTACATATTTTAGAAGGCCACTGTGCTGTCCATTGCACCACAAAACCAGGTTGGTTATACATGGTAATTGTGCCTCACTGCTCTCACTACTATAAAATAAGCATGTGAACTGGAAAGACAGACAACACACTTGGAAAACCTCATCAGTGAAAGGAAATCTCCTAGGTATCTATTGCACGTATTAAAGTTCTTTGAATTTCCATTTTTAGGCACAGGACAATACAATCAGTTAATATGAGTATGTGAATGGACCTTTTCCATATAAGTCAGTGCAAATGTATTGCTGTTACATTTTTCTGTAAGCATTTTATTAAAAAAGTTTAAACATGAAAAATGGAAAGCATTATACAGTGAACACATATTCCACAACTAACTCAACCTCAGTACCTAACATTTTGTTTTATTTGCTTTATCACATATCCATATCTATTTATCCCACTGTCCCATCTATCAGACCATCTTATTTTTTTAAAAAATATTTTGTTTTTAAGAGATATAGACACCTGACATGGGGCTTGAACCCACAACCCCGAGATCAAAAGTCATATGCTATACCAACTGAGCCAGCCAGGTGTCCCAAGTCCATCTTATTTTTGATGTGTTTCAAAAGGAGTTGCAGACATCCTTACAATTTACCCCTAAACCCTTGGATATGCATGTAATTAGCTAGAGTTCAGTAGTTTACACTTTTTTTAAGTTAAAATTTACATGTGTAAAAATCTACAGTTCTTAAGTGTGCCATGGAGGCCAGTCATTAATTGAGTACCTGACATTTTCTAAGGTCTCTGCTAGCCTGGGAAATAGATGACGACATGGTCTGTGCCTTCATGGTGCTCGTAGGATAAATAGGGGAAAGATGTGTAAGAAAGTAAATTCAGTATTGTACATAAACCTTTTAGTCGCAAATTATAGAAACTGGCAGTATTTAAAGATGCAGATCTTGCTTTTAGAAGCCAAGAGCAGGAATTCAGAGGAGCTTTTGGACGGACTGAAACCAAGACCTGAGTTACCCATGTGACTGTCTTGTCTTACCTGTATTTCACTTTGCCCATCTGTTCATTCTTTTCTCTTTGAAGATATGCTTTCTCCTCTTTTTAGTACATATGGTAGAATATGGCTGCCCCCACAGCCTTTCTTTTAAAACTAACAATTCTCAGCCACACAGAGACACTAATTTTCTATTTTAATTTCAATTCCAAATTCCTGGGAGGTAGAATCTTCATTGGCTCAGTCCTGCTTCAGCATTGGTCGCTGGCAGGGTTTTGAAGTACTTATCTCCTGTTGGAATCCTACCTTTGTAGATGGAGCGCAGTACAGGGAAGAGAAGAGACACTTCTCAGAGCAAGTATGAAGCTATTGTAAGTGAGGAGGCTGACACTGAAAAATGCTTCTAACTACAAGTGTGATAAATAATTCTATAGACAAGAACAGGGTACAAAAATAGCATAGAGGGCAAATGAATCACTATTTAGGGATGGAGTGGGGGTCAGTGACAGCTTCCTGGAGAAATTGGTGGCTGAGTTGGGTTTTGAAAGATAATCAAGTACAGCAATGGGAAGGAAGGATATGTCCTACAGAAGAGCAGCAGTAGAAAGATAGCAGATAGCATAATGTGTTTTGGTAATTGAAGCATGTTATACATTTGTAGTATAATTGTTGAAGTAGGGCAGGTTTGTTAGTGTCTAGAGAGGGAGATCAGGCCCAGATCATGGAGAAACCTTAACTTGCTAAGATATGGGAAGCCAGAAAGAGTGGGTGACTATCAGATTTGTTTCCTTAAGAGATCATTTCACTGGATGAACTGGAGGCAGGTTCATTGAGAGCCTGGACTAAGAAAGTAGCGGTGAAAAAGAAGAGGGGAGATATTTAGGCAGTAAAGTCTTTACTACTTGGGATTTATTGGATGTAAAGGAAGAAGGAGAATTCTTAAGATGATGCCCCCTGATCTATTGACCTGAGTGACTAGATGAATTGGGATACCATCCAAGATATGAGATAGGAAACTGAGGTGCTGTTAGTGGTATAATTCTTGATCTGGCAGCTAATTAATTACCAGGGCACTTTTTTAGGACTGTTAAATTGTGCTTTAATCATGTATGTTTTGATGCATTTTTCTGCATTTAAGTTATATTTCACAATCTAAAATGTTGAAGAAAAAAGAAACAACAGGAGAAATACATTTGGGGAAAAAGATGCTGACTTTAGGATTGCACATTTGCATTTGGGGTGTCTAGGGCAGTTGGATATGAAATCTGAAGTATAAAAGTATGGGCTGCCAATACTTAAGAAGGGGTTAGGTTAGGTTAGATTAGGTCTGTAGTTCCCAAGCCTGGCTATATAGTAAAATCTTCTGGAGAGTTTAAAAAATTACCAATAACCTAGATCCCACCCCAGGCCTATTTAATTGGTCTCTGGGGGTGTGAGGGCATAATATCTAGCTAAAAAAGCTCCCTCTGCTTCTAATGCACAGAAATGAGAACCAGTGGGTTACAGGAAGATCACTTATTCCCTACATTCTGTGACAGAGGGAGAGTTGTGCAAAGAGGATTTTGCAATTGCTTTAGAACTTGGTATAGGTTTATTCTTTTTTTGGGACATAATTCATATGCCTTTTGCTTTTCTCCCATTAATACTTGAGATTAAAAAATTATACTTTTTGTTAAAACAGTGATGCACATGTATTCTTAGAAATATGTGGAAGATGTAGCTATTTTAGTTACAACAGTTTTAAAACAGCTTTCCTTTGATGAAATGGCTGTCTTCTCTAATTTCAATTACTAATAGTGTATAGTCTTTGCAGCCAAACATAGAATATTGCCTCATCAGCTGCAGTGTCTTTGAATAGTAAATATGAAGGACAATGATTGGTAAATGAATTGTGTGTATAATGTAGTCTGGAAGGCAGACAGCTATAAATGGTGAGAGATTGTCTCCAATATTTGTATTATGGAAAGGACAATTGCTCACTCATCTGTTCTGTCATTCTCTCACTGCATGGCTTTATAACTCATCAAGGTTCTGTATCCATCAGTAAGTATTAATAGCACCTGGAATATGCCCAGGAGTATATTGGGAAATTTATGTAAGTTACTAAACAAATAGATAAAATGAATAGATAAAAATGCATGGGACTTGCACCAGGCATGCCAGTGTTTGAGTTGAGGAGGGCATGTAAATGACAGCTGAATGCAAAATTATCTGGTAACTGTAAGAATCCATTTGCTGTTCAGAAACCAGAATGCTTTCTTGGGCCTGAGCATTTAGGGATGACTGACACATAGATGATTCTTCTAACACATTGGCCTCTGGTTCCTTGAACTCTCCTCCTCTAGCGATCTTGTTTTCTGTGGATATCAGTCAGATCATGGACCTCAGATCCATTGATCCTACCATTTTTTTTCATTGTCTTTTATCTTCTTGATGTACACACTGCCTTCCTCACCCAGCTCAAATTCCATAGTTATACAAACTTCTCATATACCCTCAACTCCCAGGCCCTTCTTGCTTTATCACTGACTTAGCTAATGTTATAACTCTGGTTAAACCTGATTCTTCTACTCCATGTGCACCAGTACATCTGAATGTATCAGAAAACATGCACACACAGGTGTTTGCACACACGTGCACTCATGCACTCCCATACCCGTGCCAACTGATCTTATTTTTAAATCATGACCTTGGACCTTGAGTGGGTCCTTAATGCTGCCAGGCAATCATATGTCCCTAGTCCATTCATTTTGTCACTCTCTCTTAGACTGCTCTTTTACACCATCTACTTTCTCTTTAAACCTGTAACACCTCTCCCATTCAAGCAAGATGACCTTGCTTTCTGCTTCACTAAGAAAACTGAAGCACTCTGTACTTAAGCCTTCTGCCCTCATTCCCGTTACTATAGTTGAACTGTCTGTGCATCTGTCAAAGACCATCCCTTTATTTGTGTACTACATACCACCCCCTCTCAACTACTTAAGGATATTGCTCCAAGAATCCCCCCTAACTCCAGTTCTCCTGCATCACTGTTTTGATATGTATTGGATCGTTCAGAGCATATAAACATGTTATTTTTCCCACTTTAAAAATATTTTCTCTTAATCCCACTTTCACTGCCAGATACTGTCCCATTTATTTGCCCTCCTTTGTAGCAAAACTTAGAGAAAGGGTGGTCTCTATTCAACTGTTTAATTTCTTTCTTCCCATACCATACCATACCATACTTCATATACCATAAAATTCATCATCTTAAGTGTATAATTCAGTACATTCACAAAGTTGTATACCCATCACCACTATCTTAATTCCAGAACATTTTCATTATCCCATAAGAAACCTCATTCTTAGCAATATCTCACTATTTCTTCCTGCTACCAGTCTTTGGCAACTGCTAGTCTGCTTTTTGTCTTTATGGATCTGCCTATTCTGGATATTTCATGTAAATGGAATCATACAATATATGACCATTTTTGGCTGGCTTCTTAGTAATGTGTTCAAGGTTTATCCATGTTGTGACATGTATCAGTACTTCGTTCCTCTTCATGGCTGAATACTCCATTGTTGGAATGGATGTACCACATTTTGTTTATCCATCAGTTGGTGGACATTTGGGTTGTTACCACTTATTGGCTGTTACAAAATATACTACTATGAACATTCATATTCAGGTTCTTGTGTGAATGGGTGTTTTCAGTCCTCTGGGTGCATACCTACGAGTTGAATTGCTGGGTCATATGGTAACTGTATGTTTAATACTTTGAGGAACCATCGAACTTTTCCAAAAGGACTGCATTACGTTACCATCAACAATGTTTGTGAGTTCTAGTTTCTCCATCTCATTCTTTCATAAGCTTTTTTTCCTACTTCTCAGTTGAAGCAACCTTTCACCTAAATTCAAAGTCAGTTCTCAGTTCTCATTGTGTTTGTCCTATAAACAGCATTTGACATGGTTAATTACTCATTTCTCCTTTGGTACACTGTTTTCACTTTTGGCTTCCAGGATACCACACATCTTTGTCACCCCCCGCCCCCTTCCATTTTATTGGTTAGTTCTTACCAGTTTCCTTTGTTGTTTCTTCCTTTCTCCTCTTTAAAATTGGAGTTCCCATTAGGGATCTTATGCATACTTACACATCTTTTGATACTATTAGTACACTGGCTCCCAAGTTGATATCTCTAAGATCTCTTTTTTTGTAATTCAGAGCTATATATCCCAACTGCCTACTTAATAGCCTCACCAGGATGTCTACTAGACATCTTAAATGGAAAATGTCTAAAACCAAGCCCCTTTTCTTCTCCTCATAATCTGTTCTACTTATGGGTCTCCCCATGTCTAATGAAAATTCCATCCTCCAGTTGTTCAGGCCAAAAACTTCGGTGTTAACTTTCATTCCTCCTTTCTCACACTCCATATCCAATCTTCTAGGAAGCCCTGGCAGCTTTACCTTCAAAGTATACACAGTCATATCCCTTCTCACCACCTTTATTGTTTGCCATCATATGGACTGGTCATCATCTTTCACCTGGATCTTTGTAAAAGATTCTTAGTTAGATCCCCTGCTAAGGTATCTTTGCTTCCAACAGTCTACCTCAATACAATAATTGGAATAATCCTTGAGAATATGTCCTATCCTACTCATGTTCTGCCGAAACTCTGCGTGGGCTTTCCATTTCACTCTGTTTCATCTGACCCTATTTCTTTTCTTTTTTTTTTTAATGTTTTGTTAGTGTTTTTATTTATTTTTGAGAGAAAGAGACAGAGAGTGAGTGGGGAAGGGGCAGAGAGAGAGGGCGACACAGAATCCCAAACAGGCTCCTCCAGCCTCTTAGCTACCACTCATGAACCAGGAGATCATGACCTGAGCCAAAGTTGGATACTTAACCGACTTAGCCACCCAGGGGCCCCTGACCCTATTACTTTTCTAACCTCATATACCATTATTCTGTCTGGTTCACTCAGTTGGCTTCCTTGCTGTTTTCAAACAGGTGAGGCATGCTTTAGACTCAGGGCCTTTGCATTTGCTGTTCCTTGTGCTTAAAATTTTCTTCACCTCTTTAAACTTGTGAAGTAAGCTTACTGTAATTTTTATTTTTATTTATTTAGTTATTTTTAATTTTTTTTTAATGTTTATTTTTGAGAGAGAGAGAGAGAGAGCCTGAGCCTGTGCACGCACGCGCATGAGTGGGGGAGGGGCAGAGAGGAGACACAGAATTTGAAGCAGCCTCCAGGGCTCTGAGCTATCAGCACAGAGCCTGACGAAGGGCTCGCCCGACGTGGCTCTCAAACTCATGAACCATGAGATCACCACCTGAGCTGGTCAGATATTTTAACCAACTGAGCCATCCAGGCGCTCCTGCTTACTCTAATTTTTAATTCTGCAATTTGCTCTTTCCACACTCTGGGTTCCTCTTATTTTGCTCTCTTATTTTTGCATAACACTTGACTTTAACATTGATTGGCTGTATTACTGACTTATTTATGATGTTTTTGATGTATTGCTCCCCCCCCCCCCCAACCCCTCTGCTAGGCTGAAGCTCCACAAGGACGGGGATTTTTGTTTTGTTTACTGATGTGTCCTAAATATTTAGGACAGTGGATGGCACATAGTAGCCATTCAACAAATATTTGTGGAATGAACAAATAAATGGATGGCTGTATGAGGGAGATGGTATCAGAGGCAGGTCTTGAAATATTTTCATAAGCAAAAGTTTGGGGGAGAAAAGAATAGCATAGAATCTGTTTTCCTTCCCACTCCCTTCTTCTCTGTGCCTTTCACAAATTCTGTCTTTTGGGACATGGGCATATGAATTAGGACTGAATCTGCTTCTTACTGTATACATGAGTATTTTAAAACAGTCAAGGGACACTGTACATTGAAACAGTCAATACATTGAGGTACATACTTTACATTTAGTAAAGTTCACCCTCTTTTGGGTATACAATTCTATGAAGTTTGACAATTTCTCAATCATGTCACTACCACCACAACCAAGATATAAAATATTTCCATCACTGCAAGAAGTTCCTTTGGGTCCCTTTGTAGTCAGTCACCTCCCTTTATCTCCCATCCCTGGCAACCACTGATCTAATTTCTTTTCCTATAGTTTTACTTTTTCCAGAATGTCATACACATGGAATCACTAGGTGTGACTCCTTTTGAGTCAGGCCTTTTTCATTTAGCCCTAATGCTTTTGAGATTCATTCATGTTATTACATGTATCAGGAGTTGATATCTTTTTATTGCTGAGTAGTATTCCAGTATATGGATATATTAACAATTTGTTTATTCATTCACCAATTGATGTATTTTAATTTTTTTTTTTAACCTTTATTTATTTTTGAGACAGAGAGAGACAGAGCATGAACGGGGGAGGGTCAGAGAGAGGGAGACACAGAATCTGAAACAGGCTCCAGGCTCTGAGCCGTCAGCAGAGAACCTGATGCGGGGCTCGAACTCACGGACTGCGAGATCACGACCTGAGCCGAAGTCGGACGCTAACCAACTGAGCCACCCAGGCACCCCCACCAGTTGATGTATTTTATTGCTAACATTTTAAGTTTATTCTGAGAGATCATGAGCAAATGGGGGAGAGGCAGAGAGAGAGAGAGAGAGAGAGAGAGAGAGAGAGAGAATGAATGAATCCCAAGCAGGCTCTGCACTGTCAGTGAGGAGTCCGATGTGGGGCTCGAACTCACACCATGAGATCATGACTGAGCCAAAGTCAGACACTTAACTGACTGAGCCACACAGGTGCCCCTGTTTCTAGTTTTTAACAATTATGAGTAAAGCTGTTACACATTTTTGTGTATCATATGTATATTCAAAATATTTTGGGGGGCCTGGACATATGTTTTCATTTTTCATAGGTAAATAGGAGTGAGATTGCTGGGCTGGATGGTAAGTGTATTTCACTTTATAAAAAACTGCTTGTTTTTCAGAGTGATGAGTCTTATTGTACATTTATCAAATGGGTTGTTAGGACTCTTAATGGCAAGCAAGAAAAATGGACTCTGGCAAGGGAACTTAGGAATAGGATATTATTTGGTGGTTCACAGAATCCCTTGGAGGGCTAGAGAAAGAGGCTCAGAAGTTCTGTATCTAGGAACATTATCCTAGGCACAGACACTACAGTTTGAACTGCCAAAACCATCAGGGGACACAAACACTGTAAGTCAAACTGCTGTCCCTGGAAACCTGATAAAGTTTCAGTGCAGCTAACACTTGCCTGAATGGATTCTCTGAAGACTTAGCTTTTTGAGTCGTTACCTTTGAATCACTTTCCGGAGTGGGCTCTGCTTCATAAGGTAGGGGGGATCCCCAAACATAGGAAAGGGGGTTCAGGTGTGGGGCTACTAAAATGACACATGTGTACCTCGAATATCTACCTCCAGAGGTGGCTGTGATTAGATAAAATAATTTCCATGCAGTGTCTAGAACTTATTAGGTGCTTTCCACTTAGTAGGATGTAAATGCTAGTTTACTTACCTACTTCTTTCTCATCTGTCTTCTTAAAAAATGTTTATTTATTTTGAGAGAGACAGAGCATGTGAGCAGGGGAGGGAGCAGAGAAAGGGAAAGAGAGAATCTCAAGCAGGCTCCATGCTGTCAGCGCAGAGCCCAATGAGAGACTCCATCCCACAAACAGTGAAATCATGAGCTGAGCCGAAATCAAGAGTTGGATGCTTAACTGACTGAGTCACCCAGGTGCTCCATCAGCTGTCTTTTTTTTTTTTTTTTTTTTAACATTTATTTATTTTTGAGAGACAGAGAGAGACAGGTCATGAGCAGGGGTGGGGGAGAGAGAGAGGGAGACAAAGAATCCAAAGCAGGCTCCAGGCTCTGAGCTGTCAGCACAGAGCCCCACGCAGGGCTCAAACTCACAAACCGTGAGATCATGACCTGAGCCAAAGTCAGACACTTAAGCGCCTGAGCCATCCAGGCACTGCCCCCCCC
>NC_064807.1:80141391-80183007 GCF_023721935.1 Panthera uncia | reverse complement strand
CATCACTTGTCTTTTTAAAATAAATTTCTCATTGAAGGAAAATGAAGCGGTGCATAAATCCTAAGTATATAGAGCCTGGATTTTACAATATGGATTTTCATGAAGTGAATTCATCCTTTTAACCAGTACCCAGAAGAAGAAATAGAGTATTACTAACAGAAGCCTCTCTCATGCCCTCTCCTAGAAACTCCCCACTTTCTCCTCCACTGGGTGACAACTATCTTGACATTGACTAGTTTTGTCTCTTAACAACTTTATATAATCAAAGCTGTATGTTATGTTTGGTATGTATGATTTCTTTCAACACTTCAACGTTGATTAGCTTCATCCATGTTCTTGTGTGTGTTAAGAGTTTATTTCATATTGATCTATTCTATGAATGTAACACTATCCATTCTATTGATGGAAGTATGGGTTATTTCCAGTTTTTGAGTAATACAAGTAAGTGCTGCTGTGAACATTCTTGCACATCTTTTGGTTTATGTATATACACATTTCTGTGGGTATGTAACATGGAGTGGAGTTACTGGGTCATGGATTCTGTGTCGGTTTAGCTTGAAGAGAGAATGCCAAAAAGTTTTCTCAATTACTTTTTCCACTTTACACTCCTGTCAGTAGTACATGTGAGTTCCAGTTGGTTACATCTTTTTTGACATCTCTTTCCTTTCAGTAAGACTTTGTACCCCAGGATAATACTTGTTTGATCCTACCTAATCAGTCCCATGTGTCTATTATATTATTAACTCTTTGATATGAGATTTCATTTTTTAAAAAAATCTCTATCTTAGTGGTAAGTACAGGGTATAGAATGTATATCAAGGGAAACTCGAAAGCAAATATGAGCTATCCTATTCATCAAGATAGAATGTGTGTAGTAAATACTCAGAGGAAGTTGCATGAAAAAGGTAAAAGACTGTAGGCTGGGATAATCTTGGCATTTTTTGAGGGGCGAGAACTTCGTGATGACCGAATTAGAAGTGGTATGGGGGCACCTAGGTGGCTTAGTCGGTTAACTGTCTGACTCTTGGTTTCAGCTCAGGTCTTGATCTCATGGTTTGTGGGTTCAAGCCCTGCATTGGGCTCTGTGCTGACAGCACCTAGCCTGCTTGGTTGGGATTCTCTCTCTGGCTCCCTCTCTTTCTGCCCCTTCCCTGCGTGCATGTGCGTGCGTGCGTGTGTGCGTGCGTGTGTGTGTGTGTGTGTATGTGCTCACACTCTCTCTTTCCAAAAAAAAAAAAAAAAAGTGAGTGGTGTGTTAGAAACTGGTGATGGGGTTGAATTGAGTCAGATGGAATCTGATTGGATTCTGTAGGTAATAGATAGCCCTTTTTAGTTTCTGAACTGGGAGAGAGAGTTAATGAAAGCTTTTTTGTTCTATGAATGAAGAACTGCATTTTTGTTTAACGGTGTGCCCAGCTCTTAGGAAAAAAGATTACAGAAAAAGATTTGGGCCCATGATTGGACACAGATTAGACAAGGCCTGGTCTGGTATCTATTTGGTCAGCTTTATCTCTTAGTTCTTAGTTGTTCATTTATTTTATTAAAAAAATTTTTTTTAATGTTTATTTATTTTTGAGAGAGACAGAGACAGAATGCAAGTGGGTTAGGGGCAGAGAGAGAGGGAGACACAGAATCCGAAGCAGGCTCCAGGCTCCGAGCTGTCGGCACAGAGCCCGACATGGGGCTCGAACTCACGGACTGTGAGATCACGACCTGAGCCGAAGTCGGACGCTCAACCCACTGAGCCACCAGGCGCCACTTAGTTGTATCTTTACAAAGGGAGCTCACATCTGTTTTATAAAGATTAGAACTAATATAAAAATGTGAATGGATTTTTTTCTTTTTCTCAGCATATTTTATTCTGTGGCATTCCAAGATTTGGAACTTTAAAATGTATGTTACAGAGTGTAATTTAGGAAAGAAAGGACGTTCACCTTCTGCCAGTGTCAATCCATGTGGAATTTTGACTAGCTAATGATAGTATTTCCAGAGTGGCTTGTCTACCTTCTCTTCTGCTTTGTTGTTATTTTACTAGCACCCTTGTTATTTGTGTCAGAAATCAAAAATAAAACATTTATAAAGTGGCATGAAGCGTCTTGCCTCTGAAGGCTTATACCATAAAGAGATGTCAAGCCTCGTTTCAAAACTTTTGTTAACTAAAAAGCACATACATAAAGTGCTTTTTAGAATCATATTTTTAGTGGAAGAAAATAAAACCAAGAAGAAAAAAACCTTGTAATGTTAAATCTGACATGGAAATATCAATATGAACTTATGATTTAAAAAAATAAATACATTGGGGCGCCTGGGTGGCTCAGTTGGTTAAGCGTCCGACTTCAGCTCAGGTCATGATCTCACGGTTCGTGAGTTCGAGCCCCGCGTCAGGCTCTGTGCTGACAGCTCAGAGCCTGGAGGCTGCTTCAGATTCTGTGTCTCCCTCTCTCTCTGCCCCTTCCCCACTCATGCTCTGTCTCTCTCTGTCTCAAAAATAAATAAGGGGCGCCTGGGTGGCGCAGTCGGTTAAGCATCCGACTTCAGCCAGGTCACGATCTCGCGGTCCGTGAGTTCAAGCCCCGCGTCAGGCTCTGGGCTGATGGCTTGGAGCCTGGAGCCTGTTTCCGATTCTGTGTCTCCCTCTCTCACTGACCCTCCCCCGTTCATGCTCTGTCTCTCTCTGTCCCAAAAATAAATAAAAAACGTTGAAAAAAAATTAAAAAAAAATAAATAAAAATATTAAAAAAATAAATAAATAAATAAATACATTTACTTGGTCTGTCTCCTGAAAGGGCCCAGCACCGGCCCAGCAGAGAAAAGCATACCCAGTGCCCAGATAATTCAATTTTCAGTACTATTTCCCTCTAAAAGGAGTCTTAGAGAAATGTTCCTTGGAGCTGGTTCCAGGTATGGGACAGGAAAAGTGCTAGCTGACTGTGTGACAGCTTGTACCAAAAATCAGGAGAGCTAGCAAAGACTAGCAGTTCAGGTTCAAAGGTTCAAAGCTTGTAAAGCCTGCTACTGGCCAAATTGGAGACAACTTGAGTATGCATGACAAAGAATGATGCTAATGGGCATTGAATTTTAAGAATATTCTATTAGTTAATAATGAGTAGGGTGGGGAGGAAGGAAAGATGTGGAGAGAAAGATTGTGGTCTTCTTTGCATAAGATGACCAGAAAAATCAATGTAAAAGGAATGGTATAATTAGAAAATCACCTTTTTGCATACCCCAGTGTAATTTGGTTCAGGCAGGGATCATTAGTAAATGCTAAAACTGCTAAATTGTTAGGGAAAAAGGATATTCACACGGTATTAAAGTATCACATCACAGATTACTTACTATTTAGATAAGGAAAATAATCTTACTCGGTGGAGACCTGCCTGGCATTTACCACCTTAACCAAGTGATTAAACTTAGGATCACCAAGCTGACATCAAGTATTTCCTGATTTGATGCAGTAAGAACTGTGTAACATTACCTCTGGTTGTATTATTGCCAGAAATGAGGAAGTAATCAGAGAAATCATGATGTGGGCATTCCATAAGATAGTTGACCTGGACTCCTAAAAAAGACATTGACACAAAAAACAAAAAGGTAAGGAGACTGGGGCCTTTTTATTTATTAAAAAAAAAAAAATTTTTTTTTAACGTTTATTTATTTTTCAGACAGAGAGAGACACAGCATGAATGGGGGAGGGGCAGAGAGAGAGAGAGGGAAACACAGAATCTGAAGCAGGCTCCAGGCTCTGAGCTATCAGCACAGAGCCCGACGCAGGGCTCGAACCCACGGACCACGAGATCGTGACCTGAGCCGAAGTTGGACGCTTAACCGACTGAGCCACCCAGGCGCCCTGACTGGGGCCTTTTTAAATAACCTTTTTCCCTTTGGTTACTTTGGAGGTTGTATAGTCTTTTTTCAGTTCTTTTGATGGTTTTTTAAAGAAAATTCATCATGCATCTTTTTAAGTTATTTATTTAAGTAATCTCTACACCTAATGTGGGGCTCAAACTCACGACCCCAAGATCAAGGGTTGCATGCTCAGTCTTCTGACTGAGCCAGCCAGGTGCTTCTTGTCATGCCTCTTTGAGTTGTTAGAGTCCGTTTTTACTTGGTACCATTATCCTTTATCTTGACAGTGTATGCATCTTAGAACACTTCAACTTCCTTTACCCTCATCTCAACTTTTATGTTGTTATTAGCTGTGTACTTATGTGTTTAAACCCCATAAGTCAGTATTGTTATTTTTTGTAACATTAGAACTGTTAACATTAATTTGGATTTATAGTTGACCCTTGAACAACACAGGTTTGAACTGCGTAGGTCCCTTTGTATGTGGATTTTTTTGATACAGGACAGTACTGTAAATGTATTTTCTCTTCCTTATGATTTTTTAAATAATATTTTCTCTAGCATACATTATTGTAAGAGTACAATAATACCTATAACATACGCAGTATGTGGTAATTGAGTATTTATGTTATTGGGGCCATTTCAGCTTAACAGTGGGCTCTTAGTACTACTGTTACATTTTGGTGGAGTCAAAAGTTATATGCAGATTTTCTACTGCATGGAAAGGGGTCAGCACCCATAATCCCTTGTGTTGTTCAAGGGTCAACTGTATTTATCACTTTCTTTGCTCCTCTCCTGTCTGATCTTTTTTTTTTTTTTTTTTTTTTTCAACGTTTTTTATTTATATTTGGGACAGAGAGAGACAGAGCATGAACGGGGGAGGGGCAGAGAGAGAGAGAGGGAGACACAGAATCGGAAACAGGCTCCAGGCTCCGAGCCATCAGCCCAGAGCCTGACGCGGGGCTCGAACTCACGGACTGCGAGATCGTGACCTGGCTGAAGTTGGACGCTTAACCGACTGCGCCACCCAGGCGCCCCTCTTTTTTTTTTTTTAATGTGTATTTATTTTTGAGAGAGAGAGACAGAGCGTGAATGGGGGTGGAGCAGAGCGAGAGGGAGACACAGAATCCAAAGTAGGGTCCAGGCTCTGAGCTCTCAGCACAGAGCCCGATGTGGGGCTTGAACCCACAAACTGTGAGATCATGACCTGAGCCGAAGTTGGACACCCAGCCGACTGAGCCACCCAGGCGCCCCTCCTGTCCGATCTTTTATCTGTGATAATTTTCTTTCTGCTGGAAGAACAGCCTTTAGAATTTCTTTTAATACAGGTGTTAAAAGTTTGCTGGTGGCAAACTTTTTTTTTTTCTTTCTTTTTCTTTTCTGGAAAGTGCATTCATTTCTGAAGGATATATTCCTTGGATGCAGAATCCTATATTGCAAGTTACTTTCTTAAGCACATTGAAGATATTCCTCCATTTTCTGGCTTCCATTGTACATATTGAGAGCTGTCAGTCTGCCTCTCCTTTGAAGGTAATTTGTCTTTTTTCTCTCACTTAAATTTTATAACAACCCTGTAGGGTGTAGGTTTTATTTTTGTTTGTACAGATGAGAATAGAAATACTCAGGACAACTTGCCAATGTCAAACAGTTAGCAAATGGAAGATGAAAATCCAGGTCTATTAGACATCAACACCTATACTTTCCCCACTTTGCCTTACTGCCTGTCACTAAAGAAAAGTGTATATTCATTTTTTTTTAAGTTGAACCTAAGTTGAACGCTTAACCTGCTGAGCCAACCAGGTGCCCCTATATTCATGTTTTCAACAGTATTTATCCAGCTCCTGTTAATGTATAACACTGCTACAGACTGAGGCAGATATCAGATTTTGGGAAATAATTCTGACCCTCAATTTATAGTTTGGAGAAAAGCATGCCAAAAACATTCAAGTTGCAATGAGGCAGTATATTGCTGTTAGCTAAAATGGTCATCGGTTGCAGTAATTACTGAAAGAGTTTATGCACAGGGAATCTCACAATTCGTTGGAAGTGTCAAAGAGTGTCCTGGAAAGGAGGTGGAATGTTGTCTGAACCCCTTGGCAGAATTTGTTGAGGGTAGAGAATTGTAGAGGCTGTTTTAGGCAGGGCCAAATCACATGAAGAAAGGCATGGATAATGGTTTTGGAGATGGCAGCACTGTTGATTGGCTCTAGCTGAAGATTGTAAATGTTGGAGATAAGGTTGTATGTGAGGTGGGGCCTCATTACGGAGAGCCATAAATTCCTCTTCTCTGTCTTTTAGGTGACAGGGAGTCCTTGAAGAGAAGTTGGGGGTAGGGGTGCTATAATGAAAGCAGAAAGTATTACTTACAGGGTAAGAGCTTGTCCTGACTCCATATTCCAACCTCAGTTTCAGTTATGGCTCTATCACTTCCTTACTTATGCTGTCCATTAGTTAACTTTTCAAAGCCTGTTTCCTTATTTGTGGATTTGAAATAATCATAGTACTTATCTCATAATTGTAAGGATTAAATAAATTAATATATGCAACGTATTTAGAACAATGGCTGGAACAGAGTAAGCACAATTTAAGTATTCGACATCATTTTATTCTTGTTATTACTGAATAAGTTGATGTACATTATAGTAACCAATGCATGGTATGTAGTGAATCACAATCCTAGTTACCAGTAGAATGAGTATAGGGTAAGTAGTATGAACCAAATTATTGTTTCATACCTCTGCACCTAGGTGTAGGGGATATTAAACCTTTGAAGTTGTGTTAATGTATATAAAGCTATGTAATTCACTTAGGTCATTTCCCCATTGCATCACTTTTGTGATTATATATTACGTATCATTTCTAATCTGTTCCTCAGTTAATTCATTTTGTCAGTAACAATAATAGTGAAGAAAGCATTCCATGTTAAGAATCTGTAGTCAGAAGAGAGGGAAGGAGGTATTGTTAAACCTGTGACAGAACAGTGTATCGTAGGAGGGGGCTGTAAATATGTCATAGGAAAGATGTAGGAATTGTACTGGTTGCTGAATTTAGAAACATCTCTGGGTTCTGTTTAATACGGTCTCTTCGGGAAATGGAGTGTAACCTCAGGATGCTAACTAAGCTTCTGCCATAGGTATGAAGAGTAAAAAAAAAAAAAAAAAAAAACAACCGCTTTTTTTCCAAGGGAAATTGTATAAAGCCATTGAAGCATCAGGACTGACGGACTGGGAATGCATTTAAGTGAGGGCTCATTAATCTTTTAAGAAATAGAAAAGCAAACATATGTCAGAGAAACATTGTGGATTTACAATATTAAAATGCCAGTGTCTTCAAATATTGTCATAAAGCAGAAAGGGAAATGATTTAAGAATGGACACCACTTATGTATTTCTTTTAAGGTTAGAATAGTTCAGCATTAAACCAAATGCCTTTACCGGCAGCAAGTAGCTAATTGTAATTTTAAGTGAGGTTTAACTTTAGTCACTGTATTAAAAATCTTGTAGATATGCATTATTGGAATGATTTTGCTAGAGAAATTGCCTTTCAGTGAACATACTCTAAGTCTAGAGGAACTAAACACATAGTGCAGTTTTTTAGATTGTATGTCAGATGTTCTGTGGTCTCTACTAATGATTTGAACCTTTTGTTTTAATTGGCAGCTTTTTTTAAAAAAGAAAATTCTTGTAAATACTGTCACATTTTTCCTATTTTCCATATTCTTTGTGTTTTCTGTAAATTGGCAAGGGAACAACTTCGCATATGGTCCGTTTTTCTTGGAATAGGAGATTTTTTTTCTTTCTTCCTCTCTTCTGGTCTGCTTTCCTAACCTTTAACCACCCTGTTAACAGATGGTCAGTTTATCCTTGTACTCATCGTTTTGATTAACTGTTTCGAAAAAAGCTCAGCTTCTAACAGTGACTTAAATGTTCTCATGACAGCCTCATTTAAGACTGTATAACTCTCATTATGACAATTTTGATTATTTTTTTTTAAGTTTATTTTGAGAGAGAACGTATGCACTGGAGAGAGTGGGGGGGGGGGCAGAGAGAGAGGGAGACAATCCCAAGCAGGCCCTTTGCTGTCATCGCAGGGCTCCCAACTCTTGAACCGTGAGATCATGACCTGAGCTGAAGTCAGATGCTTAACTGATTGAGCTACCCAGGAGCCTTGACAGTTTTGGTTCTTGAAGCTCCTTTTATCTTTTGAGTTGAGTTTGAATCTATTTAAAGCTGAATGGAAAGCCTCATCTTACATTTTAAGTTCTTGGATGATTGTTTCTTTCTGACCCCTTTAGCTCAATTTTTAGTTGATTAACTGACCATACCTTATGAAACAATCAAGGCAGGTATCTTTTATTTGAAGACACTTTAGTGTAGAGATCCACAGGTTTGTGGTACCTAACAGATTTGGGTTCAAATTATAGATTTATCCTTGTGAGTTTCATTTCCTCAACCGAGGAACCTTAAAATGGAGACTGATCATGGGCTGATGCAAATAGAAAATCAGATGTTTAATGTAAAGTGTCTTGTACACACTGTGGAGCACGGAGGATCAAAAATGAAGTAACTGCCAAGGTGATCATTTCACAGGATAGGTCATGTAATTGTGTATGCTGTGGTGGCAGTGTTTGCTGTTTATATGAGCAGGTCCTTCGAGTGAATTATCTGGGAATAAAGCACCTGTAGAATGAATTGCAGTTAGCATCTCAGTTGAAGTACATGCTTATAAGCTTTAATTTACTTCCCAGCAAGCAAAGGGTGCACAGTAACTGTGGTCATAGCACCTGCTTGAACAGAGCCCAGTGGAGAGACAGCCCTATGGCAAGATTGTTTAAGTTACGAGTTCACGCTACAGCTATGGAGAACGATGAAGAGGTTTCTCCTATGCCTCCCACAAAAGTACCAAGACAGAGTCATAATTGGGTCATCAGTCATTTATTCATTTGACAAATATTTGAGAGTTTACCGTCCAGGTACTGTGATATATACAAGGAATACAGCAGAGAGCAAAACATAGTATCTGCCTTCAAGGATCATGTAGTTACAGAACTGGTAAGCGGTGCAACATAAGGCAACGCTAGTGTAGTGGAAGAATATGGGAGGGCTAATTAATTCAGTCCAGGTTGGGCAAAGGGTTAGGAAGAGGCAGAGTTCAAGATCAGGGAAGGCTATGTGCGGAAGGCGCTGTCTAAGCTGAGGGCCTAGTGAAGGTAAAGGGTTTAAGAAGTTAAGGGTGGTATTTTGAAAATTTTATTCCAAGAGGTAAGCATCTTCTTTCTTTTTTTCTTTTTAAAAGTTTATTTATTTTGAGAGAGAGAATGAGAGATGGGTTAGGGGGGAGGGAGAGAGAGAGAGAATATTCCAAGTAGGCTCCGTGCTGGCAGCACAGACCAGGGGCTTGATCCCACGGAACTCCGAGATCACGACCTAAGCCAAAATCAAGGGTTGGACCCTTAATCGACTGAGCCACCAGGTGCCCCAAGCATCTTATTTCTGAGAATAGGTTACTGAGTAAGCATGCTTGAGTCTAATTTTCAGCAAAATTGGGAAATCAGATTTTAGAAATCCTTTCTTTTTCTCATTGTTATTGGGGATAGGGAGGGAGTAGGCCTGACTTTGTGCTCTAGAAAACCTGTAGTCCAGAATCTCCCTTGGAAGCTGAAGGCTTTTTCTCTCATGGAGTTTTAAACATTACCAACAATGTACTTAATTTCTATAATTTTGCTACAGTAAATATTTGTTGATTCAGTAGCAAATGAGATTGACATGGCCTGGTCCCTACCCCACCTTCATCCTTAAGAATTAAGATCTGAGGGGCGCCTGGGTGACTCGGTTAAGCATCCGACTTCGGCTCAGGTCAGGATCTCTTGACTTGTGTGTTGGAGCCTTGTGTTGGGCTGTGCTGACAGCTCAGAGCCTGGAGCCTGCTTTGGATTCTGTGTCTCCCTCCCTTGGCTCCTCCCCTGTTCACGCTCTGTCTCTCTCTCTCTCAAAAATAAGTAAAAATTTAAAAAAATTAAAAATGAATTAAGATCTGAGAGGCTAAATGATTAGGTAAGCAATGTAGATAGTACTAAGAACACTGGCCTTTGGAATCAGGCAGCTGACTGAGTAATGTAAGTTACTATGTAAATAAACATGAATTCATATCTTGGCTCTGTCACTCACCCTATGGTACAGGGCAAATAACTTCATGTCTCTGTTAAGAATGTTTGAAGACATTCTTGTTTAGTTTCAAAATGGTCTTGATGTGGATGGTTCTTTAGGGTGGAGGCACTCAAGACTCAGATAGTTACATGTTTGCTCTTCTATGCACATATGCGTGTGTATGTATGTATATGGATGTCAAGATTCATAATAATGTTCATAGATTTTTGCATTTGTTCTTTCATAACTGTATAAGATAGGCAGATAGAGGTGTCACTACAGAAGGAATGAAATGGTGCTTTGTGAGAGAATTGGTTTTAGGCTTGGATGAAGGAAGTCTTCCTGGAGAGGTAGCCTTTGAGATGAGTGGGCTTTTTTGGTGGATGCTTCAGAGCAGAATGAGTCATGAGGAGCTGCAGGTTGTCGACTCTGTAGACAGGTTGTCTGTTTCGAATCCTGACTTTGCCATTGACTGGCTGCTTGATCTCAGATAAATTAATCATTCTTCTAGACTATTTCCTTTGTAAAATGGATATAATCACATCTCCTACAGAGGGTTTTTGAGGATTAAATGAAGTAAAGCATGTAAAATGCTTAGCCAAATCCTTGGCATATAGCAAGCATTGTTGTTATTACTGTGGCCTCATCATTATTACTGATAGGGATTGAGGAGGCCTTTTTAGGCAAGAGAGAATTTATTCTGTTCTCCTGTCTTGATAAACTATCAAATTTTGATAAATGAACCCCGTGGTTGTATTTTTCCATTTATGAATCACACACTGAATAATTGAGATTTAGTCTGAATTCTTCTTGAACTGCAGAATTTGTTGCAGACTGAAAAAAAAAAAAAAAACACCAGTCACAAGCTCATGGTGTTGTGTTGCTGTCCCTTGAGTTCACGACTCACTGTCATTGGTTAGGTTGGAAGGGTCATCTTCCCTGTTTATATAACACTGTAACTTCCAAAGTCTTTGCACAACTGTTAGTCTGTGATCCTCAGAGTAGCCTTGTGAAGCACATAGGGTGGGAGGTATTATTTTTCAGGAAGTAGAATCCACAGGGCCAGGGGAAAGGTCTCTGTGGCTCTTTTCCAACACTAGATAGCCCTGGTCTCCTGACTTATATTCTATTTTTTTTTCATTTAGTTTTTTGTAAATCGAAGTCTGTCAGTAGATTTGAGTTTGCATTTATTATTATTTTTTAATGTTTATTTATTTTTGAGAGAGGGAGAGACAGAGTGCAGGTAGGGGAGGAGCAGAGAGAGAGAGAAGGAGACATAGAACCTGGAGCAGGCTCCAGGCTCTGAACTGTCAGCACAGAGCCCGACGCGGGGCTCAAACCCACAAACGGTGAGATCATGACCTAAGCTGAAGTCAGAGGCTCAACCATCTGAGCCACCCAGGTGTGTGTCCCTAGTTTGCATTTAATTGCTGCCATTTACTAGTTGAGTGATCTTGTAAGGGTTCTTAAATTTATGAGTCTGTTTTTCCATCTGTCAGATGATGAGACTTTGAATCACACAGGATTGTGTGTGATGCTGAATTTACTTTGTATAATTGCTTTATGAGAATTGTTTTGTATAATGTTGTAAGGTAGTGTGTATTAAGACACAAGTTTATTCATTAGTTGGTGTCTTATCTGCCTAATGATAATGCCGGTAGGAAATATTCCTATTTCTATATTGCCTTTAATGTTCTAATCCTACTTACTTGAGAGTAACATCCTTGATAGTGATGTGAATGCTCTACCCTGGAGAACCTAGATCTGGGAGTGTTTGACAGGTGAATAATAACACTTCACAAAATAACAGTTCATTTTTCACATTATTACTTGTGTTCCTTGGTCGTTCCCCTTTTATCTTTCTCTCTCACTTTTTTGGTTTAGTGTTATTACCCAAATGGTTAAACAACTTAAAACTTTCCAGCTAATAAATAGATTATTTCAGAAGTTTGAAGTTTGTCCCCCCCCCCCCCCCCCCCCCCGCACCAAAACAAGAGAGAGAAACAATAGAGAAGGGGACCTCTTTTACATATGAATATCATTTTTCATGTGTGTTTGTCAGTTATTTATGTGCTGTTTTCCTCTTGAACCTGTGTCAGAGGTAGGTAAATGTGGAGTTCTTAAAAACCATATTAGCTGGAAATTACAAAATGCACAAATTGAGTAGAACAAATTGTTTTTACAGTCTTGTTTTTTTGAATGTTAAATATATACGTAGACACTTAAATGGTTGCGTTGTTATGAAAACCCTAAGTTTAAGTTTTCTGATAGCTGAGAAAATCTGCGTTAAGGAAAAATTTTTGCACTTGATCTTTTCCCGAACAGAAGTTTGTGGAAAAAATACCGAGGTTGACTTAAAAGTGTCATTTATGAGTTATGAGACTCTTTTGAGTTGGCATCTATATTTTAAGGGTTAGGCGAGAAACAAGTCATTTTGTAAAATGCAAGGGTATTTTCTATGGATCGTGGAAGTTTTTGTTCCCTTTCCAGTATGTAGCAAAGCTAAGAGTACTTACTAAATTGCGGTTTCATGAATATCGTTGTATTGGGTGTGCCAGGAGTACAATCATAGTATGTGACTTAGACATAATAACTGGCATAATAACTTAGGATACTATGTCAGCAATTCATATTTTTAAAGTTACCACACTAGGAAAAATAACAGCTATTTACAGTTGAGTAGATTTGACTTAAAAAAAGTTATACTCCAATCAAGAAGACGAAAACTCAGTTTAGTCAGCATAGGCTCTAGTTAACATAGGCTTGGAAGCTTTTTAAAAAGTTGGATATAGGGGTGTCTGATTGGCTCAGTCGGTTGAGCATCCGACTTCGGCTCAGGTCATGATCACACTCTGTGAATTGGAGCCCCACGTTGGGCTCTGTGCTGACAGCTCGGAGCCTGGAGCCTGCTTCAGATTCTGTGTCTCCCCCCTCTCTGCCCCTCCCCTGTTCATGCTCTCTCTCTGTCTCAAAAATAAATTAAAAACATTAAAAAAATAAAATAAGATAAAATAAAAAATTGGATATACTGTGGATAGAATTAGATAGTGGATTAGCCATAATCCTTGTTTAGGGCATGCTCTTATTAGCTCACATATAGCCTGTTTTTAATTTATATTTAAAAACTTAATAAGCCCCTGTGAACCTACTACCAGAACAAAAGGATAGATCCTTAATAATCTACATCTGACTTTTTAGGTTCCCCAACCCCATTCCTCCCCCTTCACCCAGACCTCACAGCCTGAATTCTCTAGTTTTCTGATTTTGTATAGCTTCATCACATCTTTATGGATTCTTAGAAAGTGTATATTTTTATTTTGGTTGTAACTTTACAAAAAAGACATTCTATACGTAATCCTTTGAGACTTAATATTTTTACTTAATGTTGCATTGCTAAGATTTATCCACGTTGTTGCATGTCACTGTAGTTCCTTTACTTTGCTGGGAATAATCCATTACATTAATGTAACATGGTTTATTCATTCATTCTCCTGTGAATGGACATTTTCCTTGTTTTCCAGGTTTTTGCTGCTGTGAGCAGTTTTGCTGTGATCATTTTAATACATGTCTCTTGTGCGTAAGTTTCTTTCCATGTATACTGAGGAATAAAACCCTGGGTAATGAACATGGGATTATTCAGTTTGTAGACATTATGCCAAAGATTTTTTTCCCACTATCAGTCTATGAAAGTCTCTATGAATATATCCTTTCCAACCCTTGGAATTGTCAGATTAAATTTTTGCAGCTTCAGTGGGTAGAAATGGTATTATGTTTTTATTGGTCTTGTGATTTTTTTTTCTGTGAAATGCTTGTTCATGACTTCTGTTTTTTTTTATTTTGTTTTTTCTTTCGCCTATCTTGTTTGTGGTTTTCTTTTGGATTTTAAGTTGTCTTTATGTGTTTTTGGTACTTTTGTTGGAGGTATGTATTCCAAAAGTCTTTTCAATATGTGACTTCGCTTTTCACTTTCTTTAGGGTGTTTTTTGATGCCCAAATTTCTTCATTTTAACATATTCAAATACAGTTTATTTTATGGTCAACACTTCTGTGTCTTTAAGGAATTGTTTGTTTTTCTTATTTTGTATGCCAATATCTGTTAACATTACAGCTGACATTTATTTAAAGGCCTGAGATTACAGTAGTAGGACAACGGAGAAGGAAGAATGTAGCTTAAGATGTTTGTGACTACTCATTGCTCATCCCTAACCCCAATAGAAAATAAACCCTTGTTAAAAGCTAGATTCACATCTGTGCTAACTCAGCTACCCGAGTGGAGATCACTGGTCTGTTGTCATGATTTTTCCCTAAACTCTCACCAGCCTCTATGTTTCTTGAATGATTTACCTTTTCTCTGGACCTTATTACATGTTTCCCGAAAAAAAAAAATTTTTTTTTTTTGAATAATGACTATTGGTGAGAAAATGATTATGACCATTCTGACCCATTTTATTAAAAGGATGTGATATGAATATATTATTTACAGTAGAAATTATTTTTATTCTTGAATTTTAAAATAGTTGGAATAAAGTTTAAAGAAATTTGTATTAAAGCATTCTGCAATAAAACATTTTCAAAGATTATTTTTTCTATATTTTGGTTTTAAATTTCAAAAAGGGACTTCACTTAAATTCAGTTCTGTTATTCAGTTATCTTGTCACAAGTGTTTGTATGGCAGGTACCCATATCTCCTGTCACTTTTATATATGCACTTTGTTCCCTGGCAGATTTGAATTCTGAAATCTCCTCCCCTCCAGAGCATGGGTGCATATGCATGTGCACACACACATATCCTGCTCTTTCACAGCCATCCTTTTTCATGTTTCTGCTGTTGGGCGAGTGTACACAGAGAACTTGTGCTTTATTAATAAGGGTATGATTGTTGCCATCACAGAAATAATGTGTATTTGTGTAGGCCTTTGTCAAGTGCTTTTATATGCATTTTCTCAACTTATCTTTTTCCTAAAACCTGGGTGATTGGCAGGGAAGGTTATGGTCCTAATGTAGGCTGTGCTAATACCGAGGCTTGAAGACATAAAGTCAGCACTTTCCTGGTACAATAAGATGCTTAGTAAGTATTTGTTGGATGGATGGATGGATGGATGGATGGATGGATAGATGGATAAATGAATAAATGGCTAGTTATTCTCACCCTCATGCCCTTTGGATTAAACCATTGCTTCATATTTAGCTATGTGCCAGTACAGGTCTTGATGTATATAATAGAAACTAGAATATTTATTGATTACAACTTCTACTTCTGGCTTTGATGGAGTATCTGGTTCTGGACTGGCCTTTCTGTCATTAAAAAACACAAAACTAGGGGCGCCTGGGTGGCTCAGTCTGTTGAGCGTCTGACTTCCGCCCAGGTCAGGATCTCGCAGTTTGTGAGTTCGAGCCCCGCGTCGGGCCCTGTGCTGACAGCTCAGAGCTTGGAGTCTGCTTCAGATTCTGTGTCTCCCTCTCTCTGCCCCTTCCCCGCTCATGCTCTGTCTCTCTCTGTCTCTCAAAAATGAATAAATGTTAAAAAAAATTTTATAAAAAAACATGAAACTGGACAAAATATGTGAAGCAACTCTTTCAGGCTTTGGACAACAGGCCTCTGATCTTGAAATTTGTAAAATGAGCCCCACAATTGCCCCTGCTTTCTGCCTGAGAACAATTTCTTGAGCTGGAATCCAAGCAGAACATGGTAGCCTGTGTTGAATCAGAATTTGGGGCAGCTAAAATGGCTAGAATCTTTAGGGCAGGACACTGGAGAAGAGGAGCTCTATGGGAGGGGCTTCCAAATGTTTTTGTGTGGGTTCCTTGTGAATTATTGGTGAAGAGTTGGGCTGTCCATGGGGGAGAAAAGCTGGAAGGTTCATCAGAGTGGCTGCCCCGAAGCTGGGAATGAAACAGAGATGCTAGAGGTTGTACAGCTGTGGGATATTGGAGCTCTGGCCCAGGCAGAACTGAGAGAGAGACCTGATCAACACCCTGGGCGTGTGGGTGGAACACTAGAAAGACCATGAGGTAAAGCAAGGATTGGCAGAGTTAAATAGTTGCACACAGACTGTAGGCCTGGCAAGCCTACAAGATTTACTATGTGGGGGGCACCTGGGTGGCCCAGTCGTTTGAGCGTCCCACCTCAGCTCCTGTGGTGATCTCATGGTTCATGGGTTCGAACACCATATTGGGCTTTGCGATCACAATGCAGAGCCTGCTTTGGATTCTGTCTCCCTCCTTTTCTGCCCCTCCCGTGTGTGTGTTTCCTCTCTCTCTCTCTCTCTCTCTCTCTCTCTCCCTCTCTCTCCCTCCCTCCCTCTCTTCCTCCTTCCCTCTCATTCTCTCTCTCTCAAAAATAAACTTAAAAAAAAAACAACAAAAAAAAAAACTTACTGTGTGGCCCTGTAAAGAAAAGATTTTCTGACTTCTGCCCTGGAGTTAAAGCCTACTCTGAGCCTTCCCATAACAAAGCCTATAATCAAATCCTGACAAAACCTTCCGAGAAGACAGAACCTGGAGGTTGAATTTTGCCAGGTTATATAGGGACTTGGGAAATGTATTAGGGTTTCCATAGTTCTGCCCTAACAAAAGTACTACTTGGTCTTTTATTTAGAATTAGAATGTTTCTGAGCAGTATTACCCCCTGCAGTGTTTGAGACCTTCAAGCACTGACAGTGACTTTAGCCTATACTCTAATACTTTGAAAGTCTGGTTATTCCCCTGGGTAAATCTGTGTAGGAATGTGTCTTGTTCCACTTAAATATACACACACACTTCATAATCTTCTTTGTTGGGGGAACTTTTTGTATCTTTTATTCAATAGCAATATTTGGTTTAAATTGAAAAATGTAATCCCCAAGGGCTAAGACAGCTAAAATAATTTTCTGTTTAAGAGGACCAAGGTTCCTTTTTGTTTCTGAGTATTACATATGTGGGCATAATTTTAAAAACATTTTGAAATTTAAGGGGCGCCTGGGTGGCTCAGTTGGTTGAGCATCTGACTTGGGCTCAGGTTATGATCTCATGGTTCATGAGTTCGAGCCCTTCATCAGGCTCTGTGCTGACAGCTCAGAGCCTGGAGCCTGCTTCGGATTCTGTGTCCCCCCCACCCCCTGCCTCCTGTGCTCGTGCTCTATCTCTCTCTCTTTCAAAAAATAAAAGAAACATTAAAAGAAAACATTTGGAAATTATAAATTGTTTCTGGCATATAGACAAAATAGAATATAGCAAATAATGTGTACTCACCACACACAACTTTTCACTTTTTCCAAATTTGCTGTGGATTCTTTTCCCAAGAAGTAGTACTCGGATACATACTGTGTATGTATTCTGTTCCTTCTTTTTCCCAGTAATAACCACTACTGAATTTTTTGTTTGTCATTACCTTGAATGATTTTTATACTAAAAATAGTGTGCGTGTGTACCCATAAATTATATATAACATTATTTTATGCATTTTTAAGCTTTCATGAAAGGAATCACTTTATACTTCATCTGCAACTAGCTTTTCCACCCAACATTGTTGTGGGTTTAGAAATGATGAAATGGATCACTGTAATTCTTTAACTGCAGTTTGTATCTCCATTCTCTTGTTGATGGACATTTAGTTTTCTAGTGTTTTGTGATTATAAAAAGTGCTGCATTGAACATTGATTTAAACCCGTCTACCTGTGTTTGTGTTGGAGTTTCTCTAGATAATGTAACTGTAACCAGAAAGAATATTGTTGGGGTACCTGGGTGGTTCAGTCGGTTAGGTGTCCGACTCTCCGAGATCATGATCTCACAGTTCGTGGGTTTGAGCCCCATATCAGGCAGACAGTGCAGAGCCTGCTTGGGATTATCTCTTCCTCTTTCTCTCTCTGTGCCTCTGCTGCTTGTGCATGTGTGCTCTCTCTCAAAAGAAATAAAAACTTAAAAAAAATTGTTTTTTTTTACATTTATTTGTTTTTGAGAGAGGCATAATTTAGTAATAACTAAAGGTTATATTAATTTAGTAATTACAAATGCTAACATATATATATATTATACATATACATATACATTATATGTATGTATATATACATTACATACATATACATAACATATATATGTAATATATATTATATAACATGTTAATACATGTTATTACATATGTTAATATATGTTAATATATATATTATATATAATATTATATATATTAATTTAGTCATAACTAAAGGTGAGGGGCAGAAACAGAGGGAGACACAGAATCCGAAGCAGGCTCCAGGCTCTGAGCTGTCAGCACAGAGCCCGATGTAGGGCTTGAACCACAAACCTTGAGAACATGACCTGAGCCGAAGTCGGATGCCCAACCGACTGAGCCACCCAGGAGCCCCAGAAATAAAAAACTTATAAAAAAGAAAAAAAATAGTATTGTTGTTTATAGGATACCCACATCTTTGACTGTTGGTTATTACTAAATTGCTCCCCAAGATGGTTTTATATTTCTAGTTTTGTGCAGTTAATATGGATTCTCTAAAGCAGATATGTTGTGCCTGAAGAAAATATGACATGAAAATCTCATTTTACTACTGGTAAATTGAAAATTGGCTGTTTAGATTCTTGATAAATGTGGTCCTGTTTAAAAACCTTTCTTAAATTTCTATAAGGAAATATTTGAACATACGCAAGTAGAGAGAACCCCCTTGAACCATGGATAACGTGTCATCAGCTTACAATAATTATCAACATAAGTCTAGTCTTACTTCACTATCCCTCAACTACATTACTTTGAAGAAAATCCCAGATTTTCATATAATTTCATCTGTAAATATCTCTCAAATTAGATATGAATACCCCCACCAAGAGAAACCTATATAATACCATTATCACCCTCTAGAACTAATTCCATAATGTTGACAAATTACTCCATGTTCAAATTTTCTCACCTATCTCATTTTTAGTTTTATCTATAATATTTAAAATATGATTACATTGTAAAAACATATACTTTTAAGGATTAAGTTTAATCTGTCTCATATAAAATGTACTTGTAGATTTCTATTTTTATTACAGAATCATGTTTAAAGACAGTACCTAAAAAGTAATCTAGGTGAAGGAATTGAGGCTCAGAGAGGTTGAGATTTGTTCAAAATTGGCCAGTTTATTAGTAGCAGAGCTGGAATTTGAAGGCAGATCTTCTTACCCTAAACCCATTGCTCTAATATGAATTACATTGTATTGCCTACCTTATATTGTTTTGTAGCTCATTACCTCTATCAGCTTTGTTGTTTTGTTTTTTGGTTTATTTGCTTACTTTTTAGTAATCTCTACACCAACGTGGGGCTCAAACTCACGACCTGTATCAGTTTTCTAAATCTAGCATTTTAAAGTATTTGTTTCAGTGGCTTTCTTAAATATTAGACTACTGTCTGTACAGTACTAATCTTGTGATTTACATCATAGTGTATTTTAAAAGGAGTTTGTGAAAGGATTGAATTATAATATCAACACTTGTGCCAAAGATATTGAACTGTTCTGAAAAGCTACTTGTCTTTTCTGACCTAGATACACAGTTTCAACTGTGGCAGAGGATGCCAGAAAGAGGAGAATGAGTGTTGGCAAGAGTCTAGAAATTAAATTATTATATTACTAAAGGATCTAATCTGTTTCTTAATTTTTAGTACTGTTACATATGAAAAGTTTTTCTGTATTGACATAATACTTGGTGAAGATATGCATTTTTTTTGAGACTAAACCAATTGTTTATTTTGCCAAGGTGAAGAATGACTTCTATTTGTTTTAAAATTGGTGATTTTTAAAACACTAAATGACTGTTTGCTTATAACTAGATTGCAGGTTCTGAGGTGGTTTTGCAAGCTTAACTAATTAAGAAAAACAATCATGTCCATTCTCTTTCCAGATACAGTTTCTTTGCCATGCTCTGTTCTGTACAACGGCAACAAAAAGTCTTTTGAGAACCAAAGATACCCTTTGAAGCTTGTTTACCAAGGTGCTGGCTTACCCTTCAGAGTTAAGTGTGCTGCGTTGGGCACGGAAGGATAGAGAATACTTGAATACTTAACTGTTTCTTGGCACATTCATTGCTCCCTTTTCCTTTTGATCAGAATTGTCACAATAAGATATGTAAATTTCAAATAGCCTGATGCTATCACAGCCTTTTAGTGGGAAGAAAATAAATAGCCACTGAGGCATGTACAGTTAGGTACTACTTCATGTTTGATTGTGGTATAAAGGACTAGATTTCAGGTTGAGCTTTGAATTTTTTTTTAATTAATTTTTTTTTTTTTAAGTCGGCTCCACATGCAGTGTGGGGTTTGAACTCACAGCCTTGAGATCAAGAGTTGTACATCCACCAACTTAACCAGCCAGGCACTCCAGGCTGAGCTTTTAAAGATTACCATGCAAAATTAAATATACACCTGCTCTTTGATTTATTCATGGCCACAGTAATGTGAATTGGAAAATGCTGGAGACCCAATCCCAGTTGTAGAGATGGCTCTGCTGGTGTATGATCATAGACAAATTATTTAACATTTTTGTATATTTGTGCTTTCATATTTAAAAAAAATTTTTAATGTTTATTTATTTTTGAGACAGAGAGAGACAGAGCATGAGTGGGGGAGGGGCAGAGAGAGAGGGAAACACAGACTCTGAAGCAGGCTCCAGGCTCTGAGCTGTCAGCACAGGGCCCGACGCGGGGCTCGAACTCACAAGCCTTGAGATCATGACCTGAGCGGAAGTAGGACGCTCAACCGACTGAGCCACCCAGGCACCCCAGTGCTTTCATATTTTTAAAGATTATAAAATAAATTATACCATTAATTCCATATCTTACTACTTTTCAGGGGATTGTGAACATTGACTATGATGCTGTATGAAGAAATTATTTTGAGAAATTCATTTGAGTTTCTCCTTTGTGCCAAGCATTGCTCTAGGTGTACAAAACAGAGAGTAAGCAAAGATATGCCAGTGATAAATCCTATGGAGAGATATAAACAGGGTCAGAGAAGTCCTAGAGGAGGGGTTGCTATGCTATATATGATGATCAGGGATGGGCTCGTAGTAAGGATGTTTAAGAAGACAACTGAAGACGTAAAGAGGTATGTGCATATCTGTGATAATAAATAGCAAATGTCGAGGCTCTGAGGAGGGGAATGTGTGACTTGTTTGAGAAAAAGCAAGGCTACCAGTGTGGATGGAACACTGAAGGGGGAGCAGTAGGGGAGGAGGCCAAGAAGTTCAGGGGAATCAGATTATTAGGGATTTGTAGGCCGTTAGAGAGGTGTTTAAGCAGAGACCAAGCCCTTGGAAGGTTTTGAGCAAAGCATGATATGACCTAATTTAAATTTTAAAGGGAACACTGTGGATGCTATTGCTCTAGGTAAAGAGAACAAGGTAAAGGTGAAAGATTTGGTGATGGATTAGATGTGGGGTGTGGCAGGAAGAGAGCTGTCAAGGATGACTCTTTTTGAGATAAGCTATCAGAAGGAGTAGTTGCCTTCTCTTGAGAGAGGGAACACTGGAAGGAGCAAAGTAAAGTTTTGTGTTTTTTTGGGGGGGATGGGTCAGGAATTAATTTGGGGCATATTTAAAACTTTTATTAGACATCCAGGTGGATATGTTGATTATGTATTTGAGTGTGAGTCTAGAACTAAGGGTGATATAAACTCGGTTGCCCTCAGTGTATAGGTGGTATTTAAAGCCTCAAGCCTGAGTGAGATTGCCAAATGAGTGCAGGTACAGTGGTGAAGGGATTCAGTGTGAGGGCTGAGTCCAGCTGCATTCCAGCAGTCAGAGGCTCTGGAGATAAGAAAGAAAGGAGCCAGTGGAGTAATTTATGAAGTAGGAAGAGAACTAAGAGTAGAGTACTGGATGGAAGCCAAGGGAAGTAAAATGTTTCGAGTAGGGAACAGTCAGCTGTGTCACCTGTTGCTGAGAGGTCAGCTGAGGTGAGGACTGAGAATTGTTCACAGTATTTAAACACTATGGGAGTCCTAGGGGACCTTGGCATGAAC
Source organism: Panthera uncia (assembly GCF_023721935.1). NCBI lineage: Eukaryota > Metazoa > Chordata > Mammalia > Carnivora > Felidae > Panthera > Panthera uncia. The sequence goes on along the minus strand of NC_064807.1, from coordinate 80,161,034 downwards.
TGTTTCAGTAGAGCATTGGTGTGAGATGCTGATTGGGGTGAATTTAAGAGAGAATGGGAGGTGAGGAAATGGAAACAGAAGTGTAATCAGAGAATTCTGCTTTAAAAGGGGCAGAGAATTGGGTGTGGGGAGCTAGAGATCAAGGAAAGTTATGCGAGACAGAGAGCAGAGGGAGTGATTACTGGAGCTATATTCTTGAGTAGGCAAAAGGGGATGGGTTCTAAGAGGGTTTGAGTTGAGAGCTCTCCATTAAATAGGAATAGGAACAGTTCATTCATAGTAACAAGGAAGAACAATATATGGGAAAAGATGCAGCAAGGTTGGTATTTTGCATGAAGTAGAAAGCAGGATGAGCAGTCGTGTGAGGATATGGGAGGGAGGTACAGGCATTTGAAAAGAGAAGAGAAGATTGGAAATAATCAGTAATAAAGTGAATGAGTTTTATTTTTTTCAATGGGGCTTCTTGGACATTGCAGGATGGTTAGCATCCCAGGATACCAAATGTCGGGATTACTCACCTAGTCATTATGAAAACCAGGAAACTCTACCTCACGTTTTCAAATCCCACAGGGTTGCAGTACCATCACTGTTTGAGAACTGTTGATTATTGGGCCTTTTGAGGATTGATCATGAATTTAGAAAACAACCAATAAACACAATTGTGTGTTGTTTTTTTTCCCCCTCCCTAGTCATATCCGTTTGTCCAGGGTTATCGGTGTGGCGTAACCTGGAGAGTTGGATTTAAGCAGAGTTGGAGTTTTGCCGGGAGAGGATAACAAAGGGAGTTGCTGATGTAAATGAGTGACACATAATGGATTGTGTAATTTCAGTTGGATAAGGATAGAAGTGAGGGCATGAAAAGGGTGAGGGATCGTGAAAGGTGGTAGGATTAGGGGATTACCGGCGTTGGTGGAGAGTGGTTGTCTAAAGTAGGAAAGAAGATGAAAACATGCAAGGAAAGGAAAACAAGGAATGGAGAGTCCAGAATTTTAGAAGGATCATCTGTGTGGTTATTGAAATTGCTAAGAATTATGCCAGGAGTAGAAGTTGATTGTGTGTCAGTGAGCTAAGTAGTAAAGTCCTGAAGGAATGGGAGAGGGTTTGGGGAATTAATCCAAGATGGGTGAAATAAGTCAAGTAAATAATAGAATTTGTGCTTATGGAGGAAGAGTCAGAAATACCCTGTAAGTCACTGTGATGATGACTGAGATGATGATCTCCCATGGAGATAAGGGAAGAGATGGTGACCTTTCAGATGGAAACTTCTTGGATTCTTCAGTTTGGTGCTCCCTAAGGAAAGATAAATCCGGGGTTGAATTCACATTTTTATTGAACCTCTCTTGAGTGCAGGTCATTGTACTAGGTGCTATGGAGATAAAGGTAAGTTATTTCATTCAGGAGCTTGTGATAAAAATAACTGAAGCTGAGTATTAGGAAGTTGAAAAAATGCTGGATGGCTCAAAGAAAGAGGAATTATATTCAACTCAAGCACTGTATAAAGCTTCATGGAGGGCTATATTTGAGACGGGACAGTTGATGAATAAATAGAACAATGACAAATTCATGGTGGAGTAGAGGTTGCAGTCCACATAAGGGAAACGTTTAACTTAAAGCTTAGCGCTAGCACACTGCAAGGTGTTTGGGGGAAGAGTCATTATTCTTATTTTGGCTGGAACTGCAGTGGTGAGAGAAAGGACGGAATGAATTACATTAGTGTTGTATTATGGAGGACCTTGGTGCCACACAGAGTGGATGAATAGAATGCCGGTTGCTTGGGTAATGATTAGTCATTGAAGGTTTTGGAGGGGAACGTGATATTTTCTAGGTAAACTTTCCCATAAAGAAGGGCTGGAGTGGAGAGAGAATAGTGTAGGAGAGGATAAGTTCCTATAAATGGTAAAACACGGCAAAACTCGATACTGTAGTATACGGGACTTGAGAATACAGGTATCTTTGAGTTAGAAACATCCTTTGTAGTAAAGCAAGGAGCAGAACTCAGGATTTCCATTTTCATGCTCTATCCCTTTTCCTGTTTTTAATTCAAAGTGCTTGTCTTACAAGTTTTCCTTACTTGGCTTTCAGAACAGCACAGTTTTTTTTTTTTTTTTTTAAGTTTGTTTGTTTATTTATGTTTTAAGTAATCTCTGTACCCAATGTGGGGCCCAGACTCACGACCCTGAGATTTAGAGTTGCTTGCTTTACCAACTGATCCAGCCAGGCACCCCCAGAATAGCACAGTCCTACTTTATTTACCTCCTACCTATCAGGCCACTCCTTCTCTGACTGTAGTTGTGCCTCTTCCTTCTGCTCTCTCCCATTCATTAGTATACTTACTCTCTTGGTGGTCTTGTGGCTTTACATTCTGCCTTTATCCTGAAAATTACCAAATTTATATCTTGATTCAGACCTCTCTTCTAAACTCTAAGTTAATACCCAGTTGACTACTTAAAATATCTAATCAGTGTCTGGGATTCAGCATGTACAAAGCTGAATTCCTGATCTTAATCCCAAAACTTGCTCTTCCTGCACGTTTCCTAACTCATCTGCTCAGGCCAAAAACCTTGATGTTGGTCCTGATGCTTCCAGTTCCCTCACACTCACACATCCGTTTTGCTAAGTCCCGTCATCTTTCCTTTCAGAATATATACATAATCTGATCACTAACTTCCCAGTGGTTTCCATTCTTCCACCCTTGTCCTCTCTATTATGTGTTTCCACATGGCAGTCATAGTGATCTTTTAAAAGGGGCACTTGGGTGGCTTAGTTCGTTAGGCGTCTCAACTCTTAGATCTCGGCTCAGGTCATGATCTCTAGGTTCATGAGATAGAGCCCTGTGTCAGGCTTTGTGCTGACAGTGTGGGATCTGCTTGGGATTCTCTCCTTCTTCTCCACCTCTGCGCCCCGCCCCTCCCCTGCTTGTGCAAGCACGCACTTTCTCTCTCAAAATAAACATTAAAAAAATAAATAAAAATATGAGTCTGATAATTATCACTTCTCTGCTCAAAACCCTGTAAGGGTTCCCCATCTCATAGTGAAAGCCACGGTCTTTAAAGTGACTAGAAGGACCCCCTGTTTCAGGAGCTGACAGACTATCGCCCACGGACCAAATTTGGCCTACTGCCTGTTTTTGTATGACCTGCAAGCTAAAATGGTTTTTATATTTTTAAATCCTTAAAAAAAAAAAAAATTGATATTTGTGAGGTGAACATCATATGAAATCAAGATATCTGTGCCTGTAAATAAAGTTTTATTGGAACACAGCCACTCTCATTTGTTCACATCTTATCTGTGGCTATATTTGCACTGCAAAGGAAGAATTGAGTGGTAAGGACCTTACAGCTTGAAAAGCCTAAACTATTTAATATCTAGTCCTTTAAAGAAAACATTTGTCATCCTCTGTCCTAAGTGATCTGGTCCTCACTCTTACCGCTCTGTCCTTGCTACCCTTTTCTCCCTCTACTTATCCTCCTCTAGCCCTCCGCTGACTTTGGGCTCCTAGTTCTCCACCTCACCAGGCACATTCTTCCTTTCCCTGCCAGGATTGCTCATTCCATACATGTGTGCTTGGCTGACTCCCTTACTTCGTCAATTCTTTGCTCAGGTGTCTCCTCAGTAAGGGCTGACCATCTGCAAGGTTGCATTTCCCCTCGTATACTGCCTTAATGCACTTGCACTGCCCCCTTCTTTCTTTTTCATAGTACTTCACACCTTCTAACATACTGTTTAATTTACTTAGTTTTGTACTTATGGCTTTGTTGTTTTTCCCTCTCTGCTCTTAAATAACAAAGGTAGGGATTTTTGTCTGTCTTGTTCACTGCTACATCCTAAGAGCCTAGAATATTGGCTGGCATATTATAGGTGCTCAAATAAAGACTTGCTGAGATGCATTGAACTGTTGGTTCTTTCACCAAACAAGCCATCTAACTGGGTGGCTACAGTTCTGTCATGTAACTGTTCTGTCAAGGATTGGAAAGGACTGGTGTCTGTTTCAGTGAGGAGATGTTTTCCTGTTACCACTCTGGTTACTTGCTAACATCTTTTTCATCTTGCTCAGGGACAGTAAGTATTCAGAAAGTGTTCTGGTTCAATGTAGCTGGCTCCTACAGCCCATTCTTTTTTCTTTTCTTTTTTTCTTTTTCTTTTTTTTTTTTTTTTTTTGATGTTTATTTTTGAGAGAGACAGAGCACAAGCGGGAGAAGAGCAGAGACAGAGGGAGACACAGAATCCGAAGCAGGCTCTAGGTTCTGATCTGTCAGCACAGAGCCCGACACGGGGCTTGAACTCACAGACCATGAGATCATGACCTGAGCCGAATTTGGACGCCCAACCGACTGAGCCACCCAGGCGCCCCTCCTACAGCCCATTCTATGTTAGGAGCGTAGCCATGGGTACCACTCTTGTTTAAACTGTTAATTGGGAATGAGTGCCTGGCTGGCTTAGTCACTTGAGTGTCCGGCTCTTGGTTTAGGCTTGGGTCATGATCTCATGGTTTGTGAGTTTGAGCCCCACATTGGGCTCTGTGCTGATTTCATGGCACCTGCTTAGGATTCTCTCTCTCTCAAAATAAATAAACTTAAAAAATAAATAAAATCTTAAAAACAAATCCTGTTAGTTGATAAAGGACCTTTTGACCTGAGCCCAGTGTTGCAAGGCTTCAGATGACACGGTGGGATTGAGCTTTTCCATCATTCTAGGTATTTTGGGTAAGGATGAAAAGCTAGATTTTTGGACTAGGTATATGTAATTTGTAGGTTTTTTGGTTTTTCCTTATGTACCTTTTTTATGTAGAAAATAAAAGAGAATTTCCAGGGGAACATTGTGAAATTCAGTGTTATTTTTATTTGTGTGTGTGTGTGTGTGTGTATGAGAGAGTGAGAGAGAGAGAGAGAGAATGTGTGGGGGGGAGGGGCAGAGTGTGAGGGGGACAAGAATCTAAAGCAGGCTTCATGCTGAGAGCAAACAGACTGATGCAGGGCTTGAACTCATGAACTGTGAGATCGTGACGTGAGCTGAAGTCAGATGCTTAACCAACTGAGCCGCCCAGGCACTCCTGAAATTCGGTGTTCTTTTTGTGTGAGTATTATATATAAACTCCGTACCACCATGTAGAGAAAGTTTATTTGAAGGTATTTGGGGGAGGAGTATTTGCTCTTTGTGTGTCTGAGTTGATTCATACCCTGTTGTATTCCCAAGCATGGTGCAGGGTACAGAATAGACAGTTAATTAGTACATATGTATTTGCTTGTGAATCTCATTATCTTAAAGTGATCTTGGCGTATCAGTGAGGTCTTTTTCTAATTTTACCTTACCCATCTTTTTTCTTTTCTTTTTTTTTTTTTTTTTTTTTACAATTTACTGATTTATTTTGAGAGAGAGGGAGAGAGTGAGCACATGGGTGAGCAGGGGAGGGGCAGAAAGAAAGGCAGAGAGAGAGAGAGAACCGCACTGTCAGCACAGAGCCCCATTCAGAGCTCGAACCCACAAACGGTGAGATCATGCCTTGAGCCGAAATCAGGAGTTGGACATAGAACCAACTGAGCCACCCAGGAGCCCTATCCTTTTCCTTTCTTTTAAGTTTGTTTATTTTTGAGAGGGACAGAGGGGCAGAGAGAGAAGGGGGAGGAGAGAGAATCCCAACCAGGCCCTATGCTCTGCTCTTAGCTTGACATGGGGCTTGGTCTCATGAACGAAATCATGACCTGAGCCTAAACCAAGAGTTGGACTCTTAGCCAGCTGAGCCCCCCAGGTGCCCCATCCTTCTTCTTCTTCTTTTTTTTTTTTTTTTTTTTTTTTTTTAAGTGTATTTATTTTTGAGAGAGCAGAGCATGCAGCCTGATGCAGGGCTCGGTCTCATGACTGTGAAATCATGACCTGAGCCTCTGAGGCCTGAGTGGGACTCTTAACTGACTGAACCACCCAGGTGCCCCAAAGCCTTTTACCTTTCAAGGTCAGTTACAAAAGATGTAACATCACCACCAAGAGTGTAATCCATGAAAGAAAAAGTTGATGAGTTGGACTTCATTAAAATTAAAAACTTCTGCTCAACGAGAGACTATTAAGAGAATGAAAAGAACTCTTAAAACTAAAGACCAAGAAAACAGACAACCCAATAAAAAAAAAAAAAATGGATAGAAGATTTGAACAGGCCACCTTACCAAAGATGTACAGATGGCAAATAAGCATATGAAAAGATACTCAACATCCTGTGTCATCAGGGAATTTCAAATTAAGCAACAGTGAGATACCACTGCACACCTATTAGAAGGGCTCAAGTCCCAAACTTTGACAACACCAAATGCTGATGAGGATGTGGAGCAGTAGGGGCTTATTTACTGCTGGTGGGGATGTAAAATGGTACAACTGTGTTGGATGAAAGAGAGTCTGGAAGTTTCTCACAAAGCTAAGTTAAACGTTGTCTTGCCATATGATCCCATAATCGTTCTCCTTGGTATTTACCCAAATGGGTTGAAAACCTGTGTCTACACAAAAATCTGCATACGAATGTTTATAGCATCTTTGTTCATAATTGCTAAAACTTGGAAGCAACCGAGATGTCCTAAAGTAGGTGAATGGATAAAAAACTGTGGTCCATCCGGACACTGGAATATTATTCAGTGATAAAAAGAAATGTCAACTCATGGAGGAATCTTAAATCCATATTGCTAAATCAAAAAGGCCAATCTGAAAAGACTACATACTGTATGATTTTAACTATATGACATTTGGAAGAAGGAGGGTTTGAATAGGTGGAACATGGGATTTTTAGGGCAGTGAAGCTGTTCTGTATGATTCTGTAATGGTGGATGCATGTCATTATACATTTGTCAAAACTAGAATGTACAACACAAAGAGAACCCTAATGTAAATTATGGACTTTAATAGTGTTGCATAAACATTGGTTGTTCAGCAGTTGTAACAAATGTATCACACTGATGTAAGATGTTAATAATAAGGGAAACTGTATGTGTGTGGTATGGAGAAGGGGTACATAGGATTTTCTCTATTTTTCACCCAATTTTTCTATAAACCTGAAACTCTGAAAAAAATCCACTGTTTGAAAAAGCAGTGCTCGAATCCCCAGTAGCTGGGGCACCTGGGGGTCTCATTTAGTTTAAGCATCTGACTCTTGATTTTGGCTCAGGTCATGATCTCGCGGTTTGTGGGATTGAGCCCTGTGTCAGGCTGTGCACTGACAGCATGGAATGTGCTTGGGATTCTGTCTCTCCTGTATCTACCTCTCTCTCAATCTCTCTCTCTCTCTCTCTCTCTCTCTCTCTCAAAACAGACAGACATTAAACAAAAAGAATAGTAACTGTCCTTCTCTATTAAAAAAAGAAAAGAAAAAGCAGTGCTTGATTAAAAAAGTGAAGCACATGCTTATACATATACATTCCACCTGCTGCATAAAGCTGCTCTTATGTAATAAGTAGAGCACACCTAATATTTTCCTATGCTCTGTTTTTAAATGTATACATAACTCATGTGTTAACAAAATGTTTTATTTGATATTTGAGGGCTTTTTTCCCCCTCCCTCCTAAAGCCATTTATTGAGCGTGTACTGTTTGGCAAATACTCTTAGGTATTTTTCATTTAGTTTGAGGTAGATCCTATTTCCCCCATTGCACACGTGGAAAACCTCTGGCTCAGAGAAGTGACATGGCAAATCAGGTGCTTTAGTCTAGGCCCATTTGGCTCAAAAGCCTGTGTGCTATATAGACTTGGTAATTCACATAGACAGATTTTTTTGAGATTGCTAAAGTTTAGCCCCTAACATAAGTGTAAGTGCCTTTCTAGTGAAAATATTATTGAAGATTGTCTAGGTTTAAATTGGCTTTACTGTGTACTTTTGCTTTGTGTTTTCAATTAGGTTATATTACCTCTTTATGCTCTAGTTTCCTTATGTGTTAAATGGAGATAGTAATTGAAATTTTGAGGATTAAATGAGTTAATATATGAAAAGCTCTTTGAACAGTGCCTGGTACAGAATATGAGTTACATAAATGTTACCTTATTAATTAGTAGCAGAATTTCATTTCATAGATAAAAGAAACTGAGACCCAAAGAAATGAAATTATTTTCTGAGTCATGTAACTTTCTAAAGTCACTTAGCTATTAAGTGGCAAAGTTGAGTTTTTTTTATTTCAAGGCCAGAATTTTATCTGTTAATTGTTTTTGTTTGTTTGTTTTGTTTTGTTTTGAGAAAAACTCTTGACTCTGAGTTTGGTTTGGGACCAGGAGGCCTTTGTCCTTGATTAGTTGTATGGCCCTTAATATCTATAGTTCTTTTGTAAGCTGAGGGGTGGGTGGCGTTGGGCCAGACGATTTCTAAGTTGCTTTTACAGCACCAGCAGAATGTTGCTTTTATCATGGATTGTTGAACTGTGCTATAAGTCCTGAAGTTCCTCGAGCTGCTTGATGCATGCATAGGGTGGTTACTCTCTGTGCTAAATGACTGAGGAATGCTGTATTTTGACACTGGTGATCCACAGTTTCTCCACTAACATCACCTTTCTTTTTAATGTTTATTTTTTAGAGAGAGAGAGAGACAGCGAGCGAGCACAAGCAGGGGAGAGGCAGAGAGAGAGAAGGAGAGCTAGAATCCAATGTAGGCTCCAGGCTCTGAGCTGTCAGCACAGAGCCCAATGTGGGGCCCAAACCCCCGAACCATGAGATCATGACCTGAGCAGAAGTTGGACATTAACTGACTGAGCCACCCAGGCGCCCAAACAATTAATTTTTTTAGTGTTTACTTTTGAGAGAGAGGGAGAGAGAGTGAATGTGAGTGGGGGAAGGGCAGAGAGCGAGGGAGACACAGAATCCGAAGCAGGCTCCGGGCTCCGAGCTGTCAGCACAGAGCCCCATGTGGGGCTCCGACCCACGCACCATGAGATCATGACCTGAGTTGAAGTCGGACGCTTAACCGACTGAGCCACCCAGGTGCCCCAGCTTTTTCTCAGCATTCTTCCCTGCTTTCAGTCTGCCATCTTAATATGGTTGAATTTTTGGCCTTACTTTTTTAGAGTGAAGCACGTGAACTTTGCTATCAGTTCTCAGCTGAACACATAGCAATCTTTTTTGGCTGCTGGATTCACAGCTAAATACTAAATGGTTGAATCTGCTAGAATGGTGGAGCAGGGTTGGGAATGGGAAATGGCCAGACTTAACTTGTGTAGTACGATCTGTATACAGAAGGACCTTTGAGACCTATCTTACCATGGGATCATGTTTCTTAACTTCTTTGTATGAAAAGACCCTAAGAATTGTAGCATGTCTGTGTTCTCTCCTTTGTGTGTTATGTGTGATAAAGTAAACCCCATTGATGAGTTCAGTTACATAATCTTTTGTTTTTGTTTTTGTTTTTAAATCAAGCTTCAGCTTATTTCAGGTGGATTTTGTGGAGTCAGGGAAGTTGGTTACAGGATATGAATAGTTTTGCATGTAGGTCACAGCTGAGTATCATTTGACTAAAATTGTGGGTTTGTTTTTTAATGTGCAGTATTGGGGAGTGTTATGTTACACCTCTAACTTTCCTAGTCCCAAAAATTCAAAAAGGATTTGTTTTTCTTTAAGGGAACAACTGATAGTATTCGGAAACTGTTACAGGCAAAAATATGGGGTGGGGGAAGTTCCTTATTTAAAGGAAATTTAAAGGAAAGATATTGAGATGAAGAGGAAGCTATTTTTTGTGTTTATTTTGTGGTGTGTAAATAACTTCTGATATCCCTGATATCCACATAGGTAATCATGTGTTCTGTTTTGATAGTTACTCTCTGTTTTTTTGTTTTTTTTTAAACATCTTGGCTTATAATTTATAAGGATTTCATCAGTGCTCAGAAGAGTTTACCTTATCTGGAATAAAATCTCATAAAGATGGAATAAAGGGGTAATAGTAATTAAGTCTCTGGGCAGAAATATACGGTGGGATTTTGACTACAGTCATCCATGGGTAATGAAGTCAGGATCTAGTGAATATTGAGGAATTTGGCATAATAGCACATAATAGGCTAAAATCTGGGAGCAGGGTCTCTCAGGAGTTAGGGGAACAGAGCCAAAAAAGCTTCTGAATTTTAGGCCTAAAAATGATTAAAGAAGAAACATTGTGCCAACATGTACTGTCTGATGGCAACATCAAATGGAAAAGCTTCATGATTTCAATTAATGGTGGTATTATATTTTCAGGTGGATTATCTACTTTTTGAATAGGTCTGGCTAATGCTAATTTCTTTTTTTTTTTAATTTTTAAAAAAATTTTATTTTTTTTAAGAGACAGGGACAGAGCATGAGTGGGGGTAGGGCAGAGTGAGAAGGAAATACAGACTCCAAATCAGGCTCCAGACTCTGAGCTGTCAGCTCAGAGCCCAGACACAAGGCTCGAACCCATGAACTAGAACAAGATCACATGACCTGAGCTGAAGTCAGACGCTCAACTGCCTGAGCCACCCAGGCGCCCTGTGGCTAATGCCAATCTCTAATTGAAAGTCTTATGATTAATTGCAACATTGTTGCCACCAGTAGTGGTAGTACTTTTTCAGGTAGTACTTCTTTATTTTTTATTCTAAAAAATTTTTAATTTTATTATTATTTAAAATTTTTTTTTTTAAGTTTACTTACTTTGAGAGAGAGAAAGAGAGCGAGCCTGGGCCAGGCAGAGAGAGTGGGAGAGAGAGAAAATCCCAAGCAGGTTCTGTGCTGTCAGCACAGAGCCCAACCCGGGGCTCAATTTCATGACCTGAGCTGAGTCGGACACTCAACCGACTGAGCCACCCTTCAGGTAACACTTCTTTACTGAATCTGTGTCTGTTAATGTATTTATCTCACTGAGTATGAGTCAGCCAGCTGCCGCACTGTGGCTACCAGGGGGGTTACTTTTTTGGCCATAGCACTTAGGCTCTCGGCCCCAGGCCTTCAAAAGATATGTTTAGCTTTTGTTTGAAATGAGGTCATTTTCCTCTATAAAGATTATTTCTTTTTAGTCAATACGCATGTTTAGAAGCTCCACATTCAGATATGAAACTGCTTGTAAATAAGCATTTTTGAAAAGTTGTTTTTCTTTTTGTCTTGCAGGTGTATTCCAGAGAATAAGTCTTCAAACACCTTTGCCATATTGTCTCTGAGCTGTCTGGGGACTCAGGCTTATGAGGAGGTACTGTCACACAAAACAGTGTCTAGTGAAGACGACAAGAAAGTGGGGAAAGGATTGGAAAAAGAAGCTAAAACACTATAGGAAACCATGGTAGGTATTATTCATGTTTCCTTAATTTAGTTCTAATAAATTCCAATTAGTTTAAAATCGGAAATGTTAATGACGAGGGCAAGTAAAAAACAATGGTGTTAAACTTTGGCTCTCGTGCATCAGATAAAGATGGCCCTCCACTATTTAAGCAAAGCCAGTGAGTTCAGATTTATTATGAGCCCTTTAAACCACAAGATGGAGCCCCATGAGCCTTCAGGCCATAAATTATTAAATACTCATAAATAATATTTTCTAATAAAACTGGTGTTAGCAAACTGATAGGAGGATGGCTTAGGTGACCTTGAACTTGAAATTATGTAATTTTTCACTAGTCGTTTCTCTGAAGTTTAGTTTTTTCCAGTGGAAATTAAAAATCTTGAACCAGTCCTTTAATGAGTGATGTGAATGGTGTAGGAGTTTATGAAGTTTGAGTATTGAACTCAAAAAGTCACCTTTTCCCACATGCTTTCAAAGTAACAGGATCAAGTGTTGAGTGTATTGGGGGCACTGAATCTTCTCTCAAGAAACCTTGCTTTTTGTGGGAAGTTCATACTCAAATGAGATGTTAAATGAGATCATAGCCTTTGGTGCCTAGTGTATTAACTGGTAAAATGTGTTGAATTTTTTCCTCTAGTATTTTGGTTCTGGAGGATGTTGTGTGAATTTTTTCCCTAAGTATAAGTGAGAAAAGGCTTAAAAAAGATGTTATAAGTGGGAGAAAAAGCACAAAAATATTAATCATCAGTATGTTTGAAATATGTTGTTTAGCAAGCCTGATGGTATTTCTTTAAGTGTTAGTTGATTTTTAAAAAATTTGTTCTAGGGATTATAACTTAGTTGATTTCCTCTTTAGAGAAGAAATTCTCCAAATATTTTAGTTCTGGATGGTGGGGCAAATGTTAGTTAGCTTGGGATTTTCTCTGTCATTTAGTTTTAGTTGAGATGTAAGAAAGGACACTGGGACTTGGTGTTTTCTCGAATATGAAATATTTGCCTCTTCAGCTCATTTATTTATTATAGTCTTGATATTTTTACAATTTAAATGTTTTTTAATATTACTTGTCATAGTTGATAAAAAAAATTCCTTTCCTAGTTTATTCATTTTAAATTTAGATTTTCTGGTGTAGTAATTTAATTGGTTGGTAGGTGTTTTCCAATGCTATTGCTTTACTTCTTAGATCTTAGATTTGAATGGTAACTTTCTGTTTCTGCATAGTTCTTTTGCAATTTAAATGTATAAATCTTTAAACAAATCCATTTGGACCTTGTTAGGGTAAATAAGATGCCCCCCCCCCCTTTTTTTTGTCCTACCTCTTATTCTTCCATTCATCATTGTTTCACGCTGCTTGTCCTGTCACATCCAGTAGACTCATGGATTTAAGATTCTTGGATTTAACATTGCCAGTCTATGTTATTTGTGAGAGAAACACCAAAGGTTTGTGGTATGTAGCGATATGTAATTTTGTTAAGGTGAGGCCAGTATGGAGGGCTGAGTAATTTAGCTAACTAAGTAATTTAGTAACTCACCCTATAACTAAATAACAGAGAAGATCCCAAGTTAACACCTACCTCCCATGGCCTGCGGCCATCCATAACTAAAAAATTAGTAAATTTCTTCTTGTCTAAAGAGCAAATCAAGTAATTTAATAATTTATCCCTAGAACAACTTAGCGTCTCCAACTTGTTACAGGTCTGTTTTGTTTTCTTGTTACTTATTTAGGGATATGAGAGTAAATCTCAAGAAATGATGAAAAAGTTTATTTCTTTGTGGGAAAAGGCTCCAATTAGAAAACTGGTTGTGAACTTTGAGCAAGGAGAAAATCTGGACAGAAATGGTTTTTATCTAGAAAAAAAGCTTTGTGATTGATTTTCATCCTTTTATTATATTTGAGGGTTTCAAAGGATTATTTACCTTTATAGTTTGCTTCATTTTATAGGGGACAGTAATACTATAGTATTTACTAGTGTCCAAATTAGTATGATTTTTAAACATTAATACTCAAAAACAAAACAAAAGAGACAGGATTGATAAAGAATTGAGAATTTTTTATTTTGTGGTAGCCTTTAAAACAAAATATTTATCGGGGAGCCTGGGTAGCTCAGTCGGTTAAGCGTCCGACTTCAGCTCATGTCATGATTTTGCAACCTGTGAGTTCGAGCCCCGTGTTGGGCGCTGTGCTGATGGCTCAGAGCCTGGAGACTGCTTGGGATTCTGTGTCTCCCTCTCTCTCTGCCCCTCTCTCTCATGCTCTGTCTCTCTCTCTAACTCTCAAAAATGAATAAATGTTAAAAAAAAAATTTAAAAAAACCCAACAAAATATTTATCATCTAGCACATAAAAGTTCATATAAAGACACTATAGCCACCCTTTAAATGGAATACTTTGGGCTTTATGGAAACTGAACTATCTTATCCCTGTTCATTTTGCAGTGTACTGTTACAAGTGTCTTCATGGTATTTGTAAATTTGGAAATATTCAAAAGTTTTTGGAAGTGTGAGTCATGAGTGTGGAGGATATAGTCTATTAAATTTTCATGAAATTCATTCTATTTCTAGGCTCTAATCTGCTCCACTGATTTCTGGGCCAGCGTGTCACTTCAATTATTGCTTTTTAAATTTTTGATATTTTGTTTTCGTGTAATTATACCACTCATCCATCTTTGTACAATATTTCTTGATGGTTTCATTGATTTTTTTTTCCCCCCAAAGGAGCTTTAAAATGATTTTTGTTGAGTATTAAGTAAATCTATCTTGAGGGGATTTTGATTGAGAATGTAATACATTTGTAAATTACTTTGGGAAGTTGATTCTTTTGCAGTATATATTTTCCCCATTCTGGAGTTTGGAATGTCTCCTACAAATCTATTTTAAAAATCAAGGCCTTGCACCAGAGGTTTCAATGCCAAATAGTAAATAGATTTCTAATGTGATCCATAGTTTTTCTATAGTGTTGACACATAACTTTGTATTTTATATTATTACTGTATTATGAAATCTCAATTTTTTAAGGTGCCAAAGTCCTCAGCAATTTGGAAAGGAATGACTGGTTATCATGAGTCACCATCATGCATTTCTAGATACGTTTCTCGTAGATGATGTGTGATACAGATGACCTTTTTTGAAGTGGTATTCAAAACACTAGATTTGAGGTAAACGGTAATGTGCATTATACCAAGAGTAACCTGGATGAATCTTAACCAAAACATGAAGGAAAGATCTCTAATTTTCTTTCTTTCTTTTTTTAATGTTTATTTTTGAGGGCATGAGTGAGAGAGGGTGTAGGGGATGGACAGAGAGAGAGGGAGACATAAAACCCAAAGTGGGCTTCGCCCTGACAGCAGAGAGCCCAATTCGGGGCTTGAACTCACTAACTGTGAGATCATGACCTGAGCTAAGGTCGGATGCTTAACCGAATGAGCCACCCAGGTGCCCTGGGATCTCTAATTTTCTGATGTGGTTTAGTAGAATGAGGTTTTTCTTCATATTCCTGTGCAATTTTTTTATTGTCTCAACATTAATTGTTTCACAGTAGTTTGATAATTAATGCTATGATTTGACTTAAATATTCAATATTTGCATATCCTACTTTTCAGGTAATATTCCTTGTATTGAAGTAATTGTTTTCTTTCTTCTTCTGACAGAGATCTATTAGATCTTTTGCCAATGATGATCGCCATGTAATGGTGAAACATTCAACAATCTATCCATCTCCAGAGGAACTTGAAGCTGTTCAGAATATGGTGTCTACTGTTGAATGTGCTCTTAAACATGTCTCAGATTGGCTTGATGAAACAAATAAAGGCACAAAAGCAGAGGGTGAGACAGAAGTGAAGAAGGATGAGGCCGTAGACACCTATTCCAAGTGAGTGTGGCCTGACCTTTGTGGTGCTTTACTGCAGCGCTCAGAAAAGCTCAGGGTTCTCTTCCGCTGGGCTATGTTAGGTTCTTTAGGTTTTCTCATTTATATGACCGTAGACAAGGAAGTAAATGTTTGTGGAACTTTTCTGAGTTACATTTGAAACGAAAGCAAGAAAAGAATAATAATTAGACCAGAAAAAGAAGATGGACTTGTTCAGGATGCCTTTTGAGAGTGCACCAAGCCCTTTAAAACTGTCATTTCTGGGGGCGCCTGGGTGGCGCAGTCGGTTAAGCGTCCGACTTCAGCCAGGTCACGATCTCGCGGTCCGTGAGTTCGAGCCCCGCGTCAGGCTCTGGGCTGATGGCTCGGAGCCTGGAGCCTGTTTCCGATTCTGTGTCTCCCTCTCTCTCTGCCCCTCCCCCGTTCATGCTCTGTCTCTCTCTGTCCCCCAAAAAAATAAAAAACGTTGAAAAAAAAATTAAAAAAAAAAATAAATTAAAAAAAAAATAAAACTGTCATTTCTGGAGATTATGAAATGTCACCTTTTTCATGTGTTGGCTTAGCCTCCTAAATTCAGAAATAAATAGTTGTGTTTTGGGTCTCTGGGGAAATCATAAAATGTCATTTTTTTTTAAAGGTACTTAAAAATCCTGGTGGAAAAGAGAGAATGCAGGAAAATGTGTTTCTAAATGTATTTTTGACCATATCTACCTTGTTGATTCCTAGTGTTCAGCACAGTGTCTTGCACTTAGTAAATGCTCATTGGGTATTTGAGGAATGAATGAAGGACTAATGGGAGCCAGAGCCTTCAGCTTTATAGCAGAGTATTCTCAGTGTTGTAACAATAGTAAGAGATGAGTTAGATGAAGCCGCAGGGTAACTGCAGTCACATCATGGAACTCTGTGTGCCGTAATAGTAAGCTTCTTGTCTTGAGCAGTGTCCTTATGATTGGAATGAGTATGATTTACTTTAAAGGAGAAGCTCGTTTGACTTACTGTATTTATAGGATTAAGAGCATTGCTTTGGCTGCAACTTATAAATTGAACATGGAGGTTATAGAATTTTTTCTTCAGCTTTCATTTCTAAGTGTTAGATAAATAAGAGGATGGATGCCTAGGTGGCTCAGTCGGTTGAGTGTCTGACTCTTGATTCTGGATCAGACCATGATCCCAAGGTTGTGGGATTGAGCCCTGCGTCAGGCTCCACGCTGAGCACAGAGCCTGCTTAAGATTCTCTTTCTCCCTCTCCCTCTGTGTGCACGCGCTCTCTCTGAAATAAACAAAGAAACAAAAGTGATAAATAGATAAAGAATAGTGGGGAAGTACTGATAAATTGATTTTCTTCACTGACAGTGTAACCGTTTCATCTTCAGATGCAAGGTAATTAGTTTCAGTTTTCAGTTGAACTACATAATTCTTTAACCTTGTTAACTCTTTGCAGGTAATGTCTACATTGTGTATAGTCCTACCCTTGTCAGTTTGAAGGTTCTTGGCAGTAATTTTTTTCTTGTATATTACGGTTTTAAAGTAGATACTTCCAAATTTTGAGGCTTATGTTAATTAGTAGTAGAATCCAGTAATCTAGCCCCAGTCTCTGTGCAAATTGAATAGTCATGCATTCCATATTTAAATTGTACTTTGGAATGTGTTTATGCCCTTTCAAAAACTTTTTTAAAATTTTGATGAAATGTGTATAACAAAATTTGCCATTTTTTTCCATTTTTATTTTTATTTATCTATTTAAAAAAATTTTAATGTTTATTTTTGAAGGAAACAGAGCATGAGTGGGGGAGGGGCAGAGAGAGAGGGAGACACAGAATCTGAAGCAGGCTCCAGGCTCTGAGCTATCAGCACAGAGCCCGACGCGGGGCTCGAACTCACAGACTATGAGATCATGACCTCAGCTGGAGTTGGATGCTCAACCGATGGAGCCACCCAGGTGCCCCATACCATTTTGCAGTGAGAGAATCGCAAGCAGTCTCTGGGCTGTCGTGTAGAGCCCAATGGGGGGTTCTATCCCAGGAACCCTGAGATCAAGAGTCAGACGATTCATCATTTTTTTAAAAAAGTTTATTTATTTTTGAGAGAGAGAGAGAGTGCGTGCAGGGGAGGGGCAGAGAGAGAGCGAGACAGAGAATCTGAAGCAGGTTCTGAACTGTCAGAGCCTGATGCCGAGCTCAAACCCACAAACCATGAGATCATGACCTGAGCTGAAGTCGGACACTTAACTGACTGAGCCATCCAGGTGCCCCAGATGCTTACCCATTTTTAAGTGGAGTTTCATTTATTGTTGGAATTCAGGCCTTCTTAATACTTCTTCCGTTGTTTATTTTTAAGGCTGGACAGACTTTTGAAAAGTGTTCCAGCAGACTTTTGCTTAACTGGATCAGGTCACTGTGTTTTTAAAAGTTTTTAAAAGATAATGTGCTCCACATTTTCATTTGGACTTGTAAATATAGCTCTGTGTGTGGGTACTCTTGACTGTCTTTGTAAAGTCTTTCCCTTTTGTGAACAATCCCAGGCTGAGCACTTTTTGCAGTTCCTCCCATGTGGTAGAGCTCAGGGAGCGCAGAATGTTTGGATCCTTATTTTGTATAAAACAGAGGGAGGCACATCTTCCAGGAACAGAGCTGTTTTCTGATCATAAACATGAATTGAGCTGCTGATGTATGCTAATTACTATAGAGGGCACCAAAGTGGGTGAGGGCTAGCTTCTATTTATTAAGCACCTTCTATTGCCAGGCACTGTTAAGCAGCTTGTACCTGTGTACTCTTTCTTTTTTTTAAACTTTTTTTTAATGTTTATTTATTTTTGAGAGAAAGAGTGCAAGCAGGGGAGGGGCAGAGAGAGAACGAGACACAGAATCCGAAGCAGGATCCAGGCCCTGAGCTGTCAGCACAGAGCCCGACTCGGGGCTCAAACTCACAGTTCATGAGATCATGACCTGTGCTTAAGTCAGACGCTTAACTGACTGAGCCACCCAGGTGCCCCACTGTGTGCTCATTTTACAGACTACTCAAAAGTCAAAGAAAGGTCCCACTATTTATGTTATTAGGAATATGAGGGCTCTGTTCTTAATGTTAAGTAATACCCTGTGTTTGCTTTACAATATCTCCTATATTTAAATTCAGTACTAAAGTTGGAGTTCATTTCTCTGCTCGGTCTTGTTGTCTTCTGCCTAAGACCAAGCGTATCCTAATTATGATATAGAGTTTAAGTAGCAAGTAATAGTGGTTAGTTAATAATGGCTCGCATTTATTGAGTGCCAGTTACTGTACCAGACTGTTTTTCACATTATGTTATGACAAATCTGTTAGTCTCTGTGATTAGCGTTTCCCTCTTCTGCCCCCATTTTACTATAGAATTTTCAGTTGCTTCAAATTTGCGTATGAAAAGAGTAGCTCAGAATCATTAACAAACTTTAACTTGCTTTAGGTCAGTGAATGAGTGTGTGTGGTGGAGTCAGGATTCCTATTCATCTGTTGGACCACAGGTCCAGTTTTCTTAGCATCTTTGTCTCAAATTTCTGTGACTATGTAGATCAGGGAGAGATTGTATGCTGGTTCTGGGGACCAGAAAAAACTTGATGAAGGAAGTAGCATCTGTAGTAGGCTCAGAGGATGGCTAGGCTTTCTGTAAGCAGCTGAAAAGTGGGGGGAAAAAAAATCTCAGCAAAGATCTAGGTGTGAGAAAGCATCGGGACCATTTAGGGAATGATAGCTGTTGTTTATTGAGCTATTAATATATGCCGGGATCTGGGCTAAGTTCATTACTTACATTAAATTACATGATATTCTTAGTACCACTCTGTAAGGAAGGTATTTTTTTTTTCTGTTTTACAAATGAGAAAGTAAGTTCAGAAGAGTCAGGTAATTTGTAATTTACCTAGTGTCACCATGGTGAGTGGCAGAGCCAGAATCTGGACCAGGAAGTCATGTTGTCTTCTCAGTTGCCTCCCAGGATGCTAAATGTTTACTTAAGTGTTCAGTGGGACACCTGGAAAGAAATAGGCAAAGTGCCATCCATGCAGTGCTGTTGGAAGATTATTCTGGTAGTGGTGTACTGTATAGATTAGATTGGAGGTGGCAGAAGTTAGTCGTTAAGGCCAATGAAGAGGTGGTTATTGAGGTAGTCTAGGTGAGAGGCACTTCGAGCCTGAAAAGAAGCTAGTTTGAAGGCATTTGTTTGAGGGTGATTGTGGAGGGAGAATTCATCACTATTACTAGTTTGGGGAGAATGAGAAGATGAGAGGACAGGGATACAGAAGAAGAAAGAATCAAAGGCTCTCTTCTTAATATCAGATAATTTTCTATTTGGATCACTTGCTTTAAAACCCTTTTTCTTTCTGTATTCGTACTACCCTTATAGTTTTTTTATTGATTTAATGTTTATTGAATCTCTAAGGTGTGCCAGCCACTTAACCAGGATGGATTAATTCCTGTCTTGTTTCTACTGCCACAATTTGTTTCTCTCCCTTCTCCTTTCTCCTTCTCCATTCTCCATTCTCCATTCTCCACTCTCCATTCTCCACTCTCCATTCTCCACTCTCC
>NC_064807.1:80120537-80141381 GCF_023721935.1 Panthera uncia | reverse complement strand
TCTCCATTCTCCACTCTCCATTCTCCATTCTCCACTCTCCATTCTCCACTCTGCTGATTCTCTGCCCTAGCCAGAATGACCTTTTCTCTCTTTAACCGTATCAAGACTGCTGAAGTCAGACTTTCAGATTGCCTTGCTTGACCTCTCTAATTTTGACCTCTTCTTTCTCTGAACTTGGGAAGCAACCGTAACAATGTAAAGAATCCGAGTGTTGTGATTACACCAACCTAAGTTTGAATCCAGGCTTTGTGTTTTACCATCTCTCTGAACTTGAACAGTTAGTCGGCTTTTCTGAGATTCACATTCCTTGTCTTTTATTTTATTTATTTATTTATTTATTTTTTCAACTTTTTTTTTTTTGGGGGGACAGAGAGAGACAGAGCATGAACGGGGGAGGGGCAGAGAGAGAGGGAGACACAGAATCGGAAACAGGCTCCAGGCTCCGAGCCATCAGCCCAGAGCCTGACGCGGGGCTCGAACTCACGGACCGCGAGATCGTGACCTGGCTGAAGTCGGACGCTTAACCGACTGCGCCACCCAGGCGCCCCACATTCCTTGTCTTTTAGATGCAAATTTGTTGTGAAGTTTAAATCAGAGTTTGTGACACACAGTTTGTCCCTTTTAAGCAGGTTACTTTTTGTACTTAACTAGAGTGTAAGCCTCAGAAGCAGGGGAGATTGGATTTCCTTTAGTATGTTTTCTGTTCTCAAAGGCTTACTTGTTGAATGACTGCTAACATTAGTTACATTTTTGCGATATGGGAAATGAACCAATAAGAGATTTTTAGTATTAAAATTAAGGATAGATGTTCATATTATTTTGATGCACCAGTTCATGACTATGTTCTTTGAATGTTTGTTCTTTTAGCCACAGCCGGATTTGGAATGCATATACTGGCAGAATATCTTCGGTTTCTTCCTTCATTCCTCAGCTTTTTAGTTTCATTGCATTATTCTGCTTTCCCCATAATCTTTTGTGGATTCCTAGAATGATACAGCTAGAAGGCTCATGTAGCTGATAGCTGTTTTGCAGTTATGGATACTGAGCCAGCAGGCTCTACTCTGCTCTAAGAGTAGAGTTCAGGTCTTTTAAATTTCCACCCTGATGCTCTTTTTCATTATACTTTGGTGTTCAGGTTTTCACAAATTCTTTAATTACTAATAAAAAGATAAAAGGAGGAAGTTTAAAAATAATTTTAAAAATGTTATTTAGGGACTTTGCTAATAAGCACTATAGATATAATAAAGAATTAAAAGATCTGTAGTATGAAATATGCTCCCTATTGATTCCTTAGGGAAGATAGATACTTTATTAGTCTTAATTCCGAGACTTAATTTTTGATCATATGAATATCCAGGAAGCCAAGTGATGATTAAGTGATAGTTTGAGAAATACGTTGTAAAAGTAATCATTTAGACTTTTATTTTTAGGGATCAAGGTGGTCGGACATTGTGTGGTGTAATGAGGATTGGCCTGGTTGCAAAAGGCTTGCTGATTAAAGATGATATGGACTTGGAGCTGGTTTTAATGTGCAAAGACAAACCCACAGAGACCCTGTTAAATACAGTCAAAGATAATCTTCCTATTCAGATTCAGGTGAGTACAGTTTAATTGCACCTCTAGGAGAATTTGTAAAAAGGTGAAAACAGTGACCTTGATGAAATCAATGATAAGAAATTGGTAATAGTAAAGGGTAGGGTACAGATGAAAGGAATGCTGCTACTCTGGGTCAGTGACTCATCCATCACATTTAAAACAAACTTCTGCTGGTTAGCACTCAGGATATATTTATCGGATTAAGATGGCCCTTCAATTTTCAGGTGTGCCTTGCTCAGAGGCTTCATGTTTTTCAGACTAGGTCTCTCAGCATTGTAAACCTCTTGGAAGGGGTGGTATAATGCAGAAAAGATCAAAAAGAGCCTAGACAACTAGAGACTTTTGTAGGTGATAACTTTTCAAATTGAAAACTCAGTTAATTTAATAGTCACCCATTCATTCATTCTGTTAATGGAAAAGTCCCTGTTAATTCCTTGTTCCAAACCTTTTTCCAGTTGGATGCTTTTAGAAAATTTTGATGTTGGCATGCCTTTTTGGCGAATGCTGTTGTGAAGTCAGAAGGCTCCTCAGGGCTGAAGACAACAGGTTGGTCTGGGGCTGTGGCCACCCTAGGACTTTCTCTGCCAGTCTGCTCCAAGGCCAGCTGCATCACTGTTTGAGAAACCGTGATCACCTTTCAGTTATAGATGTGTCGTCAGTGGTATAATTAGATTGTAGCTTTTTGATGATTTCATATTGGTAGTCCTTATATTCATGTCACATAAATAGATAACAGCCCACAAGGTCCCCCAAAGTCCTTTGAGTTGAATGCTCTCTTTTCTTTAGTCGGTTTCTTTTGTAAGCAGGCTCTTTTTTTTCCCCCAAGTAATATGAATTCTAAATTTGTTTTTACTTGCTTTGTTACTGGGTAATTTTCTTTCATATTTACCAGTTGATCTTCAAAACCACCTTCCTGACTTTTTTATCTACTGTTCTTGGCACTCAAATTTGTGTTACTTATCGACACATTTACCTATATTAATTTTTGGAGCACTATTGTTTCATTTTGCCTTAGATCTTAAGATTTTCTAGGTTACTGAGCATATATTTGGCTTTTCCATTTTCATTTCTCATGAAGAAATGTTCTTGGTCTTTCAAAGGGTTAAATTTATTATAAAAAATTATTTTGAGTCCGTTTGTTGTCATTTGGGAAGGGAGAGTGGTGAGCAATGTGGAATACAGTAGGGCTTTGAAGAAACAGCTCAATAACGAATTTCTGGCTAATTATACTTTTTATTACTAGCATGTTAATAAAATTCCTCATTTCTGTATTTTATGTTTTAAAATTTAATCTGTATTCCTGCTTTTATTATGGTGAACACTGTTACTCTTGAATCAAATCTAGGGTAAAAATAGTAGTCCCAGGGTGGGACATGGAGGCTTTCAACCATCCCACCTCCACTTCTGCTCCTGCAGTGAGTCCTGTTTCTTGCGAGAGTGGTCCTATTCCTCAGCTGTGCCAGGGTGGAAAAGGGGTTAGGAACCAGGACTATAACAAACCAAAGTTCTTATTCTGAAAATCTATCACATGTCTCCAGTATTGATATGAGAGATTGGGTCAAATTTTAGTCTGCAGTAATAGAGCTTTCTCTGTGCAGATCACAATTGTGTAAACTCTGCATTTTTTCTCTCCTCGGCGAGGGTCTTTATTTTTGGGCACCACAGTTTTAACATGTTTTTGTTGAGCTCTCAAGTAAGTGTTCAAGGGAATGACCCAGGAGAGAGTGCAGTCTCTGTAAACCATTTTAAATTTGAAGAGACCGGGGCTTTTTAGGCTAGAGAAGACAAAAAAGAAAAAAGACAGATACCTTTTGATCTTTGAGGGGCTTCTTAGAGAAGGTAAAAGAGGCCTGAACTCTTAAGACCAGTGGTAGACATCATGAGAGAGGTATTTCACTTTAACATAGCCAATAGTATTATCCAGCCCTTGAAACCAACTGCTTTGTGTGATGGTTAGATCCATTACTATAGGTATTTGGGTAAAGGTATCCAAGTGAAATGGGGACATAATTAATTGTACCCCCATCTCAGATTAAACTGTATACATGTACACATATTTGCCAATATACATACACACAAACACACACATATTATTACTATTACGGTTAATATTTCAGAAAATCATTTTAAGTGTGATTTCTGCCTTTACTCTCTACCTCCCTATTGTTTTCTTGGTGTTTGTTTGGAAAATCAGTTTCTGATATGATAATTATCTTATTTTCTTATGAATTAAAAAATCTTTTTCCTTAGCACTTACCATAGGAAAACTTTCAGTAATCTACCTTAATTAATTAAAGTTGTACCATACCTTTTTCCTATACACTCTTTTCTAGGTCGATTTTAGAACTTCCTTGAACCCAAAACTTATACCGTGGTGATCTGCATGCATAGGTGAAAGTTAGTTTGACTAATTCTCTGCTCCACATCATTATTATTATAGTGGCAATGTGAGCAGTTTTCTGCTTTTTCTCTATAATCTAGTTCTGGTTTTTCCAGTTACTGTGTGGTCTTTCCCTTTCTTGGTTTCCTCTATTCAAAATTAGGATAGTGAATTTTCTATTTGCTATCTTTTTTGATATAAATGTTTAATGGCAGAATGCTATTTTTATGAAAATGGGTTTGAGTTCTTTTAGTGCACACTAATGAGGAGAAACCTAGTAGTGTTTCCGTTCAGCTATTTATGTCAGGTAATAGATATAAATTTCACCACCAAGAAAGACCTTGTATAAATTATTAAACTATATGTTTAATGTATAATGTTAAGTGTAATTTAATATGTGATTCTAAATGTTATTTTGCGGGAGGCCCTTGAATTACATGTATGTAATTATATGTTAGATGAAGCAGTGTGTTTTCCTATGGATGTCAGGTAACGTGTCCCATAATGATAGGTCTCACTGGAGTGATCTCTGAGACCTACCTGTTCTTTGGGAAAAGAAGTTACTTGTTTATACTGATTTTTTCCCTGGTAAGTGCCAATGTAGAGATCCTTTTTCATTCTTTCTTACTTAGTTCTCTTTAAAAATCTATGTAATCTTATATAAAAGTCAATTAATTTTATATTTGTATGTCCTTAGCAAGTAGGAGTTCTTTTGAGATGGTCCTGTCAAAAAGGGATGTGGCTTAGAGAGGATTCTCAGCAATTTATTATTGTACAGTTGTTCTCTGTAAGAATTTCAAGAATAACAGTATACCTGTTATCACATAATGATGCTGTTGGTATTTTACTTTCAAATATTAGAAAGAATGGTTTTAAAGATTGTTTAATAATTGCAAAGATGGTTGACATTGTGATTGCTTTTTGAGGGGTGGAGAAAGAAGATTTGTTGGTAAGTTGGGAGGAGAGAGAAATGTTCTTCCTAAACTAAAGAGCTATTAAAGACTTTACTCCAGCACAGTAATACTGATAGTTAATAACATTTGAAAACTAAGAGTCATTCATTTTTTGAGATCTTAATCTAATTGGGTGTTTTTGAAATCTTGGTGACTTTCAGAAACTCACAGAAGAGAAATATGAAGTGGAACAATGTGTAGATGAGGCTTCTATTATAATTCGGAATACAAAAGAGCCCACGCTAACTTTGAAGGTGATACTTACTTCCCCGCTAATTAGGGACGAATTGGAGAAGAAGGATGGAGGTACACATGTATATATATTTGTTTTGTTCATGTAAGACCTCTCTTGAATGCTATGTTAAGTGTGCTTTATGGACATAGAAGTAACTATCTTCATTTGTTTTATACCTCTCCTAGTATTTTAAAAAGCTTTATTTCTGCATAATCGCCATATTTTGCAAAAATGTATACATTTGAGATATACGTTAATTCAAAAAAAATCTGTTGATTATCATGTTGGTCTTAACTCTGCTTTTGTTTTTATACTACTTTAGTATTTTGTTTCACTTTGTCTACTATTGCATTGTGATTGGTATCAGCCAATCTATTCTATGTGGTTTGGCTATTAGGATTTGTAGTTTGATTTTAAGATTAAATGTCCAGAAAAATATTGCTTTCGAATTTACTCACTTGTTTCAAATGACTCATTTGCACATTGCTTTTGACTTCCAGTAACTATTATAATCCTGTAAGATTTATGCTTTACCTAATTGTCCATGTGTAAATATGTTTTATAATGTAAGAGATATAAATTGGGACATTGTTTTCTAAAAATTAATCTTTAGTACATTTTTTTCTAGGAAGTTTGTCATCCTGTTAGCATTCTATATATGACATATGTGGGAATTATGCCTTAAATTAATTTTCTTCTGAAGTTAAAAAGCATTCTTGTATGGATGGCAGTGTCGTCCTCATAAAAGTAGAGTGAGAAGTCTATTCAGTTTTGAGAAGGAATAATGGGCTTCTTTTTCTGATGTTTTTATCCTGTCAAGTTAGCTTGTTTCTGCCTCTGAGTCCTATCCCTAGGAACACTTGCCATGTGATATTTGTCCTATGTCAGACCTTTGACCAACTGGCCCCTCTCTGTCATGACAGTTTAGAGGCAGTGTGGCCTTTCTGGGCCAGTGGGGACTCGCTGTTGCTGTTTCTTCATCACTAGACATTCAGCAGGTCCCCTCCCTGAAATACCAGTGCAGTAAGAAATATTGGTCAGTTTCCTTATTTATGTCAAGTTGATGGTAATAAAGGTGTAGTAAAAGACACATTAGTGATGTTAGAATTTAGAGTTTAGGCAGACATGACTCATAGGATCTCTTAAAGTAAAAGTGATAGACTCTTTTTTAAAAAAGTTTTTTGGGGTAACTAAAATCAGCTGTACCATACCCCACAAATATAAACTAGACACATAATGAGTCATATTTCGAAATTAAAGTGCATCCAATCTGTAATTGGGTTTATGCCAGTTCTTTCTTTCTTTCTTTCTTTCTTTCTTTTTTTTTTTTTTTGCTGTATATAGTATCTGTAATACCTCTGAAGAACCAATCTTAAGCAGCTTAATTTCTTTAACAGCTTTACAGTTCACCATTAACTGTAGAACTATAAAATGATTTCTGAAGTGTCAAGATAATTCTGTTATTTCTGGTAAGCTGTGTTCTACTTGACCCTCTAGTGTAAAGCCAACCACTTCTAAGAATAGTTATAATTATAGGTATTATTAACAATAGAGATAGTATAGAGAGGTGAGAAAAAGACTGAAATCGCCAAAGACTAGATTAATTATACATCTGCTTGTAGCTGTAGGTATCTCTTTTGTTAGTTCGTTGAAAATGTTAAGAGAACATAAGGCTTTCTTTTTTTCCTCATGGTTTTGTGTACTTAAGTGAGATTATGTCATAGTTTTCTGTGATACCCTTAAGCTTAGTCTGTTACCTTTATAACTTTAATTTCTGTACACAGAGAAGCTGGAAACAAATTCTTAGTGTACACAACCCTTACTAGAAGACTAGTTATTGTAGAATGGAGTTTGTAGTAAAGTGGGAGAGTCATAGTCTCTGTTCAGGGTGTTCGGGTTACTAAGGGATCCCAAGACCCTTATGAGCTGAATCTCATCAGTTGATGTTAACGTTATTGTGTGGGATCAGATAAGGTGAAAGAATCTGCCTGGATGTAATGTGTAAAACACATTACTTCCTCTCGTTTTGAATGGAAGAAAGATTTGCTTTGCAAATATTGTCCTTAACCTCCCCGCTATGTTGACTCACTGTTATCTCTTATAATTTGCACATTTTGTCTAACCTGGGCTTTTTCAAGATTCATTTTGATCTGCGCTGCAGTTTCGGGTATTCCTGAGCAACTTTGAGGGTCCAGCATGAACTGAGCATTTGAGACCTGGGCTGTACGATTCTATAGGACTTGTTTCCTCACACCAGACAACTCCTCCTGCCTTGATGCAGTTCTTTTCAGCTGCATGGGGTAAAGGTACAGGATTCATTTGGGTTCCAGAAATTTCTAAGACTGAGAGATACACCCCTTTTCAAAATGTCCACTCAGTTTTTTTCTCAAAGTTTAAAACAATATGTGATGTAACTTTATTTGAGGAGACATTTTCCTATAGAATCTCAACATCTCCCCTCCCCACAAAACAAACCAACTATTCACAATACATATACACTCACATCATTCTCTTCCCTCTCTTCACTTGCTACATATTTGGGTAAAATCTTAAAGGAAAAAAGCATGGTTGCAAGCAGGGAGAAGCAGAGGACTGGGGCAGGTGAAAACATCACACCTAGCTCCTCAGGGTTGTCTCTGCAGAAGTGGGTCTAACTATTCACTCAGATCACTGTTTACGTTTTCAGTGGCCAGACTGCGGAGTGAATCTTTTTGGTATTGTTTACTGTTTCACAGGTAAGATTCCTCCTGTGCTGTCAGTCTTCTTGCCATACTCTGACCCTTTACTTGAAGGCCCTGTAGAATAACCATTCCCCATTACCATGTTCTTCCTGCTAAAGAAGGCATTGGAGAAAAAGCACAGACCTTTGTGCCTGGCAGTCAGGTGTTCAATTCTTAACTCCATTAGGTGCTTTTTTTTTTTTTTAATTAAGTGTAAGGGCGCCTGGGTGGCTCAAGTCGGTTGGGTGTCAGACTTTGGCTCAGGTCATGATGTCATGGGTTGTGGGTTCAAGCCCCATGATGGGCTCTGTACTGACAGCTCGGAGGCTGGAGCCTGCTTCAGATTCTGTGCCTCTTTCTCTCTGTGCCCCTCCCCCACTCATGCTCTGTCTCTCAAAAATAAATAAACATGAAAAAAATTAAGAAAATATATTTTTATTAAGTTTACTTATTTATTTTGAGAGAGAGAGAGAAAGCACACGTGCAATTGGGGAGAAGCAGACAGAGAATCCCAAGCAGGCTCTGTGTGCTGTCAGTGCAAAGCCTGACATAGGGCTTGAACCCACAAACTGTGAGATCATGCCCTGAGCCAAAATCAAGAGTCAGACACTTAACAGACTGAGCCACCCAGGCGCCCGTTAACTCCATTAGGTATTCTTGCTGTGTGATCTCGGACAGGTTTCTTCATTTTAAATTGCGGCTAATGAATACTTGAGAAAGTAGTTTGAGGTCAAATGAGAGAATTTATGTAATGTGAGCTATACAATACCCAGCACAAAGTATTTGCTCAATAAATAGTGGTAGTTACACTTAGCTTCCTAAAAAGATTCCCAGTGCAAACTCACTCACTCAAACTGCCTCGAGTTCACAGTGAGAATGGCATGTAGTTGATAGCTCTGAGGAACTGAACCCAAACACAGGTAAACTCTTAACCATCCACTGAAGTGTAGTATTAGAATCGGTATTCTGTATTTGCTGCAGTGCTAATCAGTGCTAATCATGAGCTGATTTGTTATAAAGGTTATGACTCGTCAAGGGTAGGTATGTTTTTCCTTACCCGTGTCCTTTATCCCTAGTGCCTGCAGTGGTACCTAATACATAGTAGGTGGCCACCCAAATCTGTTAAATGAATTTTTATAGTGAGCACATTGCCGGATTAAATAGGACTGTCTGGTGTGTAAGAAGCATTAACAATGGGCATCTTGATATTCAAGCAGTATATATTGAAGATTTAGCTGTGTTAAAGTATTTTATAACTTCCTGCGTTAGAAGCCTTTCTCATATATAATTTAACCTTCACAGCAGCCCTATGAGGTACATAATTGCCCTGTTTGATAAATGAAGAACGTCTCCCATTTCTCCCAGCTCCTCCCACTTGGAGTCCAGTGTACCCTCTGCTCACATTACTCTTCAGAATGAGTGTAGGAGCCTCTTAGCTGATTTAGTTATGCTCAGCCTTATACAGCCTCAGCTTCTTTTAGTGCTTGTGATTTTAAGAAGTATATTTGCTGTGAGGGTAGTCAATCAGCTATTTATTATATTTACAATGCAGTGTGAAACCAGGTGGATAGGGAGCCTACAGCGACTCTTGTGGCTAAGGCTAAGGTGAACCGCTGTCCTCAATATTTAGGGGTTCACAGAGAAGTTGCCCAAGAGTCCCTTTCACATAACTTCTGACACATCTCACTAGCATGAGCCCTGCTAAGTGGAAAGCAGTAGATTCTCACAGTCCAGAGATCACAACTGGGATTATAATGATGCAGTAGGCTTTATTTTCCTGCCTTCCACAGCTGCTAGACCCCACACTATCCAGGGCAGATCTTTAGCCATTATCTTTCTAGTGGCCGGCTGCCTACTGAGGCATTGAAGAAAAGTTACCGAGTGATACTTCTGCCATAAATTAGGAGAACAGTGCTCTCTCTGTTCTACCTTAGTGCCTCATTTGACTGTCTGCATTATTGTGGCCAGATGTTTTGCATGGACAATGGTTTGGTGCCTAATATCTGCTCTCACAAAGCCTCAAGAATTGAGAGAGGGGGCTGCCAGGATATCTTCAGGCTAACTAGAAAATTCTGTCGGCGTGAACTCAGTAGCCCAGCTACATCCAGATTGTCAAGGAGGCCTTTATGATAATCCAGCACAATTATTTTACCTTAGAAGAGCCCAGGTTCCACACCTGTAACTTTCATTTAACACAGTCCTGTTCTGGCTTTTCCCCACCCCACCCCAAAACAGGCTAGTGTTTTGTTAAGAGACAGAGGGTTTGCTTGCATGGAAAGGGATTGAGAGAAACTGACCAACATTTCCTGCAGTGTGGTGTGTTTCTGGTCACTGATCTAACCTCTAACCAAATAAGCAAAGTTAGGCATAGTAGACTTGTCTTCCAGTGCTTCCATTGTTCAGAATGTTTTATGTACCTTCATGCCCTCTGCCAGTTTGCTGGAAAAGCTGTTTGCCTTTGCTTTCGGCATTTTTGTCACTCGCCAAGCCCATCCCATCTGCTGTTTCTCATCTGTTCTACTGGTCACTGTAGGAAAATGAAATGGCTCACCATACCATTGTTTGTAATTTAAAGACTCCAAATGTCTTTTTATCAGAAAAGTTTTTCTTCACAAAATTGAAACACCAGTGTTAAAGTTCATACAGAAATGTTAAGCTTCAGGTTCTGCTACGAGAAGTAGCATTGTTTTTCCCGCAGCAAGTCTGTGATAGTTATTTTTCTTAATGAATAAAAAAATATAAAACTATATTATCTTTCTAGAAAGCAAATAGGCAAGCGGGGCTTATAAGTAGCACTACAGTGCCATATGAATTTATACTGTTTTAAAATAAGCTTTGAAGAAGACAAAATGAGATGAGTTATTACATCTCCTCTCCTGTTTCCTACCTCATGAATATTGAAACATTCTGGATCTTTGGACTTTTTGACTATGAGAGCATGAAGAAACATGGTCATTCTGGTGGTGATGTGAAGGGAGTCCAGTGCAAGCCTTCTGTTCACTGCCTGTGCCTTTCATCTCTTTTTAGCAGAATCTACTGCCTCCAAATGTTGACTGTCTGTAGCAAGATGATGTCTGTTATTTTTTTATAAGAGTTTGTGATTATAATCTGACCTTGGGGATGAATTTATCTAAATATTTTTGCCATTGTTCCCCTTTTAAAATATATGTGTTGCAGTGAGCATAAGATGTTACTTATAAGCTGCAACCACTGGATGAAAGTTCCAGAAAGGTCAAAAAGAGCTTTTGTTTGCCTTGTGTTTTCCTATGCAAACTTCCTCTGACTCACTCCTGTCTTACATTGCCCGCTGCAGCCCTCCCTACCCCCCCCCACCCCGCCCCGCACCTTCCAAACACTCCTACAAAGATGATTGAATAAAACTTAGCTTGCATCACTTTTAATTTGAAGATTGAAGTCTTAAAAAAATAAAAGTACTGTTCATGCCTTTTCTTGAGATTACATGATTTAGCAGTCAGTCAACCTTTGTCATGTCTAACTTTTAAGAGAGTCTAATCATTCATTTACAGTAGTTTGTTTTATCTGGTACATGAGCTTTACACAGATGCTTGTATTGACTACAGTTAAGCATTTTGACTTAAAAACATTAAAATGAGTTCATTGTATGTTTCATGTTATTAAAAAGAATTAAGCAAATCAGGAACTAGATCATTGGTGAAGTGAACACCCATAGTATATGGCTGCATATTCATAATATATCTGTGTTTATAAATTACATTAATAGGTTTTTTTGTTTTGTTTTGTTTTGTTTTGTTTTTTTTTGAGGCTTCCCATTCTGTGAGTAAAATGGGGCAATGAATGAGAGCCTGTGTTGTGGCTTTGTTGGCAGAGGTTAATGTGAAACAATGCAAATATCTGCTGTAGAGCTCACCTGGTCAGAAAATAAGTGTGTAGCACTTTAGCCTTTCGAGTGTTGCAGCTGATAGAGCCACAGTTCATTCTTTCATAGATTTGTTTTCTGTTGGGCATCATGCTTTTGGTTTTAGTTAATGGCAGTCTGTCAGAATATATAGTACAGTGCCTTAATAGAATCTTATAATAACTAAGGAATCCAAAAAGTATCAGTGATCTTGTGTTGCATTTAAAAATATTTATAATGTATCATTTGGCCTATACAAACATACTGCCTCTGTGACTGTTATGATTATTCTAGGAAAAAGCACTGGGTGGACTCTCCTACATCTGCGAGAGTTGTCTTACAAGAGAACGGTGCATCTGATTGCATTGGATTAGACAAAGAATGATTCCTCAGGAAATATTTGTATGTTGTAGGCATTATAAATATTGCAGCAAATATCGTTTAAAAACTCACTTCCTAGTGGCTTAGAGGAAATATATATTTAATGATCCAAATTTGGATTTAGAATTGTGACATCCTCTCAGATATGGATATTTATCATTAATCACATGTTTGAATTCTTACTTCTGCTCTGGGCCATCTAATCCAACTTTAAAATGTTAAGGCAAGTCAGATAACTGTAATTAGATACAATTCTTTGCTGCCCTTAAAAAAAGGGTATATAAAACCTGAAATATTCCAGTGTATTCCATTATTATAGTTTTAATAATTTTGTTTTAGAAAAGAAAGTAATGAGAGAAGTTAAGGTGATGCTTGAAGAGTTCTTATCAGTGGAGCAGAGTTTCTGTGAAGGGTTTTCGTGTTGGATGAGTTTATTTAGTTGTTAAAAAAAATTATACTCAGTGTATTCTTGGTAAATTTCAAATTGATTACATGAGAGAGTCCCAGTTTTCCTCAAGAACTCATCAGCAATTCTTCTGTAAAGGAAAGTTGTTATTGCTCCTGGTCCCAGATTTGTGCTCTTTGCACCCCACCAAAGGCAAAAGTGCTATGTACCTATTTTGTGTCCCTGTAATGTTATACATACGCTTAATAAGATCCCAGATTGTATGTAGCAGTGGTCATGTATTTGTTTACTGGATGAATGCTCTTGTGCTCCTGTTGTACTTGTGCACAGAATGGCTCTGATGACTGTTTACTTATGTAATCATCGTGCACGTAATTTAAGAAGAAAGCAACAAAACCAAATCGTGAAATCTTCTGGGAGTCTTATTAGTTCATTCAGATGCTGCTCTTCTTTTTATTTTTATTTTTTGGTAATTTGACAGGAACCCCTTGGTCAAATTGTATCTGTCTCTCTTTATCCCGTTTTCCTATTAGAAAAGGTTGCGATGAAAGATCCTCCGGACTTACTGGACAGGCAGAAATGCCTGGACGCCTTGGCGTCTCTTCGACATGCCAAATGGTTTCAGGTTGGCTCTTTGTTATTATCTTATTGTTATTGTAGCCTTGTGCAGGTTTCATTTGGAACACCTGCCACTTAATGGTTTCTGTGCACATAATGTATAAAATGGGGGCGCTTTCTACCTCATAGGGTTATTTTAGGAGTAAATGAGTTAATTTAGGTAAAATGCAGAGTACAACTTCTATTACAGTTAATGATGTTTAATTATCACATAATCTTTTTTGGCTTAGTACTCTGAATTTCAGATGATGGCTTATAAAATACAAACAGGGATGAGAAAAGCTGAAAGTTAAGATAGATGGTTGCCCAGAATGGGATTACCAGGAGGCTATAAAAGCTATTTTAATAATATGCTTCCTCTTCTTTAAAAGCTGCCTTTCTACACTACAATTTTACTACTTTTAATAACTTGATTTTTTGGTTTGCTTGACAACTGATGAATGACTGGATAATTAGTATTCACTTTAAAAAACCTATCCATGTCCCATGTGCTTAAAATAAAGATTGGATTTCAACAGGGATATTGGAATCATTTTGTTTGTTTTAGGCAAGGGCAAACGGATTAAAATCATGTGTAATTGTCCTCCGCATTCTGCGTGATTTGTGCAACAGAGTTCCCACATGGGCACCATTAAAAGGATGGGTAAGTACTTATGGTTAAAACCAAATTCTGTAGCTATAGTCAGATGAAATCCTGTAGAAGTTACACGTTACTGTAAAATGGCTGCAGTCTGAGTTAGATGCGCCTTACCTGTTTTTGTTCTAGAAAAAAATTGTACATCTTTTCAGATACTTTTTTACACATATAGCCTGTCTCCTCCTACCTCATCATATTCATGTTACAGAGCCTGAGATATTTTTTCTGACAAGAACGTTCTATGCCTGTTAGAAGAGACTTCTTGCACTTTACTCTGTACTGATGGTTGATTACTGTTCACCTAGTGCCCCTGAAAGCCTCCTTGACTGACACATTTCTCTTTCAGGGCTACTTCCATTTAAAATAAAAATTACCTGATATGTCTTGTATATGGCTCCCTTATCCTCTTTCTCTTTGAGTATAGACATTTAAAAATATGGTTGTTTTAGTAAGTAAAGTCAGGCAAACAGTACAGTTATTACAACTATAGGCATGGTTTATAATGTATCGTGCAAAAACTTATTTCATTTAGAAATTATTATGCTTGACCTAATCAATACCACAGTGAAGAACATTATAAAACAAATAAAGCTCTAATGGATCATTTTAGATTAATCAAGCAATTATTACTCTGACATAGCACATGCGTTTTTAGTTTATTAACTGTGGAGATTTGGTCCTTTGTTTATTCTAATTGTAGTACTTGGGGTAGGCTGTGTGAAGTCTTATTGTGGTTTGATGGCTTCCTAGGTTAAGTAGGAGATAAGTGGGCTGGGTTTAAACATTGATTAGTTATTAGCTATTACTAACTGATACATAAAGCTTGTTAAATCAACTAGATGACCACAGTTTCTTAAGTGATCCTTTCAGGGTAGCCCAAAATGAAGTTTTTGTAACAAAATGTCTTCTGTGTTATCTCAAAAATGATTAATTTAAAAACTCTGGTGGGGTAAAAGTTGATAAATCAAGCAGGAAGAGTTAATTGGGCCCTAAATATTAAGTTGACTTTCACTTTTTTGGCCTCCATTGTAGATAGAAATGTCAGCTCACATTTAACTGGAATCCTTTTAACACTTGGTGCATGTACTAATTTGTAATTTAATATCTTCTAGCCACTAGAGCTTATATGTGAAAAGTCTATAGGTACTTGTAATAGACCTTTGGGCGCTGGGGAGGCCTTGAGACGAGTAATGGAGTGTTTGGCATCTGGAATACTACTTCCTGGTAAGGGTTTCAAACTCTGGAGGCAGAAGAATCAGAAAAATTTCATTTTAGTTTATTTTTCTAAATATGTGCTATATTTGTCCTCTGCACAGGAAAATGATGCGTAGGTGTTATTTTGCTTGGAATGTTAGCAACTAGAATGTTTGAATGTTGGGAACATGATATAAAACTCTCTTTCAATAACTGTAATTTTTGTTTTATATGTACTAACATAAAAGGTACTAATAAGATATTGTGTCTGCTATGAATTTGCTTTACCTAGAGTGCTGAATTTCAAATGTAGATGTTTGGTTAAAATGTATGAAGTTCGTTCTGTTTGCAGTCAGGTTTTTAATTTGGAAAAATTAAATTTGGTCTTATTTTATGTATGTAATCCCTTTAAAGATCTGGGATGGTTCATCATGCTGTTTCTAAATTCTCAGAGTAAGACCCAATTTTGTCGTTAGATGCAAGTGACTTCCAGTAAAATAAGGACATTTGAGTGTTAACATATTGAAAATGAGAGTGTCCTTTTTATTCCATTTAATTGAGCAGATTTTTAACCTAGTTCCTCAGCTATTTTTTTTCTTTCCATTCTTTTCTCTCTTTTGTGTTAGTTCATGGAATTCTAAACTCAGTTCTAAATGGTTCTTGTGTCTTTCTTTTGCCCTTGCCAAAGGTGGTCCTGGTCTTCATGATCCTTGTGAGCGAGACCCAACAGATGCTTTGAGCTATATGACCATCCAGCAAAAGGAAGATATTACCCACAGTGCACAGGTAGAAGATGGGGCATGTCACAGTGATCTATTAAAGAGATATCATAACTTTATTTTCTGAAGTGTTCTATTTAAACACTTATTTCTTGTCTGTTACTAGGGTCTTTTGCCATCATAAGGATAGCATTTAATGAATGTCTTTAAATGTCATAAGGGCTTTATGAATGGCCATTAAAATGTGAATAAACATAATCTTTTGTTCTTTAGCATGCACTCAGACTATCAGCCTTTGGCCAGATTTATAAAGTGCTGGAGATGGACCCCCTTCCATCTAGTAAACCTTTTCAGAAATATTCCTGGTCAGTTACTGATAAAGAAGGTGAGTGTTTTACTGGGGTTGGACGTGGGCAGTGGTGATGTTCATGGGATGCATCGCTTGTTAGATCTAAGGGAGTGTTATTGTTAATGCAAGTCATGTATTGCTTTTCTTCCTGACTTTCTTTTCTTTTGTCCCATCAGTGACTTAGCTTGCTATCATTTATTCTTACTAGTGACAAACTCACTTAGCTATGTCGACCAAATTCCAAGCCACTTTACTGCATAGATTTAGGGACCACACTTTGAGAACCCCTGGTCGAAGAAGAAAAGCCGTAAGCTAGGAGGCAATTGTTACCACTGTCACTGACCAGTTCGATCTTTGTCATGCTTGGAAGTGTTGTGTAACTAAGAAAGAGAAAGATATAGAGGAGGAGAAAAAAGTATACTGAAAAATTCAGTACACTATTCCGTTTGACCTAATGTGTCTGAACTCAGAGTTTTGAACCTAATATGGCCTGGGTTCCAGCTAAAACCTCCACTAATTTACTAGCTTTCAGCCTTGAGCAATGGGTTCATCTCTCTCTCTCTGTAGTGTTATTACCTCCACTTTATTGTCTGATGTCAGATTAAAATGCCCAACTCAGTGCCTGGATTATATAGCAGATACTCAAATGTGAATCACTTGTCACCTCATGGTGCCCCAATAGATGTTCCCTCCCCATCCCCCATCTCCTATTATACTAGAAAGTAGGATGTTGGCCACTAGTTGTTCTTCACTTGGGACCCAGCCCATCTCCCACAATGGATATTACTCTAATAATTTTTATAGGACAAAAGTAGTGTAATGGCCCAGTCTGTTTATTTAGACAGCAGAATTCCAGGGGTTAAACGACTTTTCAGGGAGTCCACAAAACCAAAACTGTTTCATAATAGCACCAAGGCTTTTTTTCTTTTTTTCTTTTTTTCTTTTTTTCTTTTTTTTTTGGTCTTTTCCATTCTTTGTCCCATAGTGTGCAGTTTTGCAGAGACTGCATGTGACATGTGATGGCATCATCTCTCTGATGTTTAATGGGATGTTTTTTGTATACTCTTGTATTAAAGTTGTTTTAATTTCTAATATGCTAAATATTGATAGGTATAACCCACAAAACAAAGCTCTTAGAGTGCCCAGTAATTTTTTTTTAGATAAGGGGATCCTGAGACTAAAACTTTGAGAATCACTGCCTTATGCTGTAAACCCCTCAGAGGTAAGGAGTTCTCCAGGTCCTACTGTATAACTTAAAAACCAGTGCTCGAGGGTCACCTGGGTGGCTCAGTCAGTTAAGCATCTGACTCTTGATTGATTTCAGCTCAGGTCATGATCTCATGGTTTAGGAGATCAAGCCCTGTGACCTAACGGTGTGGAGCCTGCTTGGGACTCTCTCTCTTGCCTCTCTGTCTCTGCCCCCTTCCCCCTTCATGTGTGCGCGCTCTCTCTCTCTCTCTCTCTCTCTCTCTCAAAATAAATAAACATTAAGAAAAAACAAAACAAAACAACCAGTGCTCAGTATTTGTGCAATGAAAGACACCTTCCAGTGGGTGCTCACACAGCAGCAAAGAGTTTTTGAAAAGGATTCACATAGCCATGTGACATTAAGCACTGTCTGTGGATTGAATAGAATTTTCAAATATCTTTAGAGATTTTTGTGATTAGTATGGAAAATTTTGTTTGAATTACTGAATTCATAGCAGCTCTTTTGGTTTTGTATTTTTGTCTTTCACTAGGTAGTAAAAGTGTATCTACTGTTATGTGACTTTGTTGGGTTTTTTTTCTTTTTTAACTTTAAAGGTCTTTCTCATTAGTTTGGCAACTATTGGTCTGTCAATTTATAGCTTAAAATAGAACCAGACTGTCAAGTGTTTCCACTCAAGCACTATCAGTTACTAGCTGCATGAGCCTGGCAAGTCACTTACCTGTCTGTGCCTTAGCTATAGGAGGAAGGGACCGTGGCCATTGCCTCCAGACCCTTATGGTCTTCTTCCTCATATCTTCATGTTTTTAGCACCTAGCTTCCTGGCATTGGCATTCACACTTTATTCTTGTAATTCTTGGTGATTTCACGATGCACTGACGATTTTTTCCAAAATTCTGACTTCTTAATTCCTTGATTTCCTCTCCCACAAATGTTTTGTCTTCTACCCTACCTGAGTTATCCATTCTGTGGACATACCCTAGACCTGTCTTCAATAACTGTACCCTCTCCATAATCTTATTTTCAAGAATCCTACTTTCTGACTGCCTCTTATCATCGCTCTGGTACCCTTGCTCCAGTTATTGAGCCTCAGCATTGATTCTGTTGCCTTCTCAGAGTCCTTCACCTTCCTGATGTTCTCTTCTGTCCCTTCTCTGCTTAGATTCAGTGGCCCATCATTATGATCACTCCCTAGCACATGCCTTCACTTCCTTGATCCTTTCTTCTTGGCACAGTTCTAACTGGGGAAATCCAACTCTGCCGGAACCAGGCTGTTGAACATCATTGGGGGAAAAATACAGTCACCTTGACTTTTTTCCTTTTAGGTCTATTGCAAATAGACCATTTGTGTATCTGGCAATCCTCCTGTAAGTTCTAGAGTTCTCCAGTTGTCCTAGATGACAGTTTTACACCTTTTCTCATTTCATACTTCCTCTTCCAACACCTCGCTCTCATCTGATGACTTTGTTTGTTCAAAGGACTCATGTACTTTGGATAAACTCCCTTGACTGTGGACAGACTGTCCAGACTCTTAAGACCAATCTTTCTGCTTGTCTACTTTATCCGATCCCCTTTGCCTACAAGTGGACGTTATTCCAATAATTCTCTCTTTTCTTACTAGCATCAACTCTTCCCATTCTACTGGATCATTTTTATCAGTGTAAAAATTTGCTGTAATATCTCCCATTTGAAAGATGAAACCAAACTCCCTGATTCTGCAGCCCCTCCAACAGAGTCTTGTTTTCTGTTCCCCTTTATAGGTACTTTTTAAAGGGTGGCCTATTCTTTTCCCCTTTTCTTCACTTTTAAAAGTTTTTTTTTTTTTTTTTTTTTTTTTTTTAATGTTTGTTTATTTTTGAGAGAGACAGAGACAGAGTGTGAGCGGGAGGGGCAGAGAGAGAGGGAGACACGGAATCAGAGGCAGGCTCCAGGCTCCGAGCTGTCAGCACAGAGCCCGATGTGGGGCTCGAACTCATGGACCGTGAGATCATGACCTGGGCTGAAGTCAGGTGCCCAACTGACTGAGCCACCCAAGCGCCCCATCTCCTTTTCTTCACTTTTAAAAAACTTATTCTAATCAGGCTCTTTTCCTTCACCGCTCTACCAAAGTCTCTGTTGTTACCTTCATGTTACTATACTCAGCAGTTAGTTTTCAGTCCTCATCTTAGCTGAATTTTTAGCCACAGTTGACACAGATGAGCACTGTTTTTTCTCCCAAATTAATTTTGCTAGGATATTTCATGTATACATAAAGGTATAAAACATATGCCACTTAAAAAATGATTAAAAAAATTATATACAGTCACCACCCTGGTCGAGAAACAATATTGTTAGCTTCTCAGAAAACACCTATTTATCTCTCCACATCACCTCCTTGCCCCATGAACTAACCATTCCTGACTTTTCGATAGTCATTTCCTTGATTTTCTGTATAGCTTTCCCACCTGTATATGCTTTCATAAACAATTTGACATTGCCTATAACTTCATAGAAAGGGAAACAAACTGAATTCTGTGATTGACTTCTTTCTGTCCAGCATTGTTTGGGATAAGTTCATGTTGCTGCATATAGCTATGTTTGCTGATTCTAATAGCTACATAGTTTCCATTATGAATGTACTACAATTTACCCATCTACTTTTGCAGGACATTTGAGGTCTTTTCATTTGTTGGCATCCACCTGCAATGTTGCTGTGAGCATTTTTGTACATGCCTCCTGGGGTGTATATCCAGGAGTTACTGTAGGCTAGGATATGATCTAGTAAATGGTTATATATATCCGTTTACACTTTGACCAGCAGTGTATGAAAAGTTCCTGGTGCCCTATATCCTCAACAGCATTTGTCATTGTCACATACTTTTTCTG
Organism: Panthera uncia; assembly: GCF_023721935.1. Classification (NCBI taxonomy): domain Eukaryota; kingdom Metazoa; phylum Chordata; class Mammalia; order Carnivora; family Felidae; genus Panthera; species Panthera uncia. The sequence goes on along the minus strand of NC_064807.1, from coordinate 80,121,244 downwards.
ACATGAAATACTACTTCTCATTTGATTTGTAGATCATTACTTCCTCTTGGTTCTTCTAGCCACACTGCCCTCTCCTCAGTTATGTTTGTTTTTCCCCACCTTCCTGGTTTCTGAATATTTAAGTGTCCCAGCGTACAGTCCTCAGACTATTTCGTCTCTTCATTTATACCCCCTCTTTAGGCAACCTCATCTAGTCCCTTGTCATGAAATATATATATCTCTACTACCAGCCCTGACCACAGACCCAGATATCCGAAGTCCTCTTTGGTGTCTCCATGGGGAAGTCTAAGAGACACCTCAAACTTAAGATGTCTAAAACTCAAAATTCCTGTCCTTAACCCTGCTTCTAATCTCCTCTTGACATAGTTATCCCCATCCCAGTCGTTGGGAACTCTGTCCCTCTATGTACTCAAATCAGACACCTTCACCCTTGAGTCCTCTTTTTCTTTGACTCTGATCCAGACCATCAGCAAATCCTGTCTGTTTTACTCTCAAAGTATGTCCAGAATTGAGCTATTTCTTTAACTCCTTCACTGCTGTGTTCCTGACCTAACCTGTCATCATCTCTCACCCTGATTATTGCAGTTGTCTCTCCTATCTGGTCTTCCTATTTCTGCCCTTGTCCCCAGTGTCTGTTTTCGACAAAGCTGCGGTTCGTTCTTTCTTTCTTTCTTTCTTTCTTTCTTTCTTTCTTTCTTTCTTTCTTT